>NC_041393.1:418946184-418983033 GCF_002162155.2 Triticum dicoccoides
TAACCCCCGGAACCATTCCGGTGTCCGAATATAGTCGCCCAATATATCAATCTCCATGTCTCAACCATTTCGAGGCTCCTCGT
This sequence comes from Triticum dicoccoides, assembly GCF_002162155.2. Classification (NCBI taxonomy): domain Eukaryota; kingdom Viridiplantae; phylum Streptophyta; class Magnoliopsida; order Poales; family Poaceae; genus Triticum; species Triticum dicoccoides. The sequence continues at coordinate 418,946,268 of NC_041393.1, forward strand.
CATGTCCGTGATCACATCTGGGACTCCGAAATACCTTCGGTACATCAAAACACATAAACTCATAATATAACCGTCATCTAACTTTAAGTGTGCGGACCCTATGGGTTCGAGAACTATGTAGACATGACCGAGACACATCTCCGGTCAATAACCAATAGCGTAACCTGGATGCTCATATTGGCTCCTACATATTCTACTAAGATTTTTATCGGTCAAACTGCATAACAACATACGTTGTTCCCTTTGTCATCGGTATGTTACTTGCCCGAGATTCGATCGTCGGTATCTCAATACCTAGTTCAATCTCGTTACCGGCAAGTCTCTTTACTCGTTACGTAATGGATCATCCCATAACTAACTCATTAGCTACATTGCTTGCAAGGCTTATAGTGATGTGCATTACCGAGAGGGCCCAGAGATACCTCTCCGACAATCAGAGTGACAAATCCTAATCTCGTAATACGTCAACTCAACAAGTACCTTCGGAGACACCTACAGAGCACCTTTATAATCACCCAGTTATGTTGTGACGTTTGGTAGCACACAAAGTGTTCCTCCGGTAAACGGGAGTTACATAATCTCATAGTCATAGGAACATGTATAAGTCATGAAGAAAGCAATAGCTACATACTAAATGATCAAGTGCTAAGCTAACGGAATGGGTCAAGTCAATCACATCATTCTCCTAATGATGTGATCCCATTAATCAAATGACAACTCATGTATATGATTAGGAAACTTAACCATCTTTGATTCACGAGCTAGTCAAGTAGAGGCATAATAGTGACACTCTATTTGTCTATGTATTCACACATGTATTATGTTTCCGGGTAATACAATTCTAGCATGAATAATAAACATTTATCATGATATGAGGAAATAAATAATAACTTTATCATTGCCTCTAGGGCATATTTCCTTCAATAACCTCATACCGAAAGGCCGTTTGGCTGTGTTCTTCAGACTTCGCCCAAGATCAAGGTAAATGGGGCTATGATTGGGAATTGCTGCTGATATATGTTCAAGACTAGCCATGGGGAATTGAGCATCCACTGTGCGTCAGCTAGCGCTCTATCCAATCTGCATCTTGTATACGATCCACCAGGCACCTTTTTCTCGAAGGTCCAAAACCCTCCTTTATATCCAATGTCCAACAACATGCATATATCTATAGCATCCCGGAAAGCTTGCATTTGAGAATTACTACGCCTACCAATGCCTTCGTGTTCGTTCTGACGTAAAACTTCATTAAGATCACCTATGCACATCCATGGGAGTGAGCTCGTAGTGCTGATGTTTTTTAAAATGGTCCACATTTGGTGTCTTAAGTGAGTTTGAGCCTCACCATACACACAAGTTAGTCTCCATTTATCATGACCTTCCTCCTCTACTGAAACATCTAGATGATAGCAAGAATAACCCAACACATCAACTGTAACTTCATTATTCCAAAAAATTTCTATTCCACCACTTCTACCTTGACTATCCACTGCATAAGCTCTATCATAACCCAAGGTACCTACTAACGCTTCTACCCTAGAACCTTCTATTTTTGTTTCAACAATGCACAAAGGGGTAGGGGAAAATTTCCTCATGAACTCGCGAAGTTCTTGAACCATCGCGGGGTTGCCCACACCATGCCAATTCCAACAAAGGGCACACATTGGTCTCGACGGCGCTCCCCCTGGGAGCCCGCCAAATTCTTCAAGATGTACACACCATCTTTGCCTTATGTGCCAACCTTCATCCTCTTCGGGTCCCTCTTGGGGGGTGGGCTCGCCACATTATTTCTGGCTAGAACAATTGCGAGTTGAGTTCCAATAGGTTCTGCTACTTGCTGGTCGTTCGTTCCCTTGGGGTAGCTACCCAATTTAGGCCTCCCAAATCTCTTCCTATTGACATTCTCAATAGTAGTATCAATAGCAGATGGATCAACCTGGTCCCCATCCTCCTTTGATCGGTCATCACCAAGGCCCTCCTTCCAACTGTTTTTGTTACCTCCAGATCGTCCTCCCCTTCTACATCCTCTGCGGCCTCTCTCTGCACGAGGGCCTCGCCCAAGCCGCATCGACCATGCAGCACAAAGATCTTTGAAAACTAGGGAAGTTTTCGGGTGGATTCCATCCCCATGCTCTTTAAAAACATGACCCAAGCGTCTGCAAACTGCACATCAATCCGGTAAACATTCATACTTCACTAGTATATCTGTCGCTTTGAGTCCCTGATCAGCGAGACATGGTTCTTCAAGGGCTTATAGACATTGATCTTGACCCAAACATAGTAAATTTTTTTGACGAAATCGTGTGATTCCTTCTCCGTGAACAATACTTCCCCCACTGTCGGATGTTGGGTTCCGGCAGACCCTTAAGGTTCAAACTCTGGGGTGCGCGCGAAGATCTTCCCCCTACCACTTCACGTTCGATCGCCTCACGAGAATCTAGCTAAACGATGAACAACACGAGGGACACAAGATTTATACTGGTTAGTGCCACCATTGTGGTGTAATACCCTACTCCAGTGTGTGGTGTGGTGGATTGCCTCAGGGGCTGATGATGAACAGTACAAAGGATGAACTGCCTCACGAGAGGTGTTCTTGTGCTGGTGTGATGAACTGCTTGGATGAGTTCGGTCACCTCTCGATCTAATGAGCACTCGATGATCCCCCCTCTACTATGGTGGCTATCCCTATATATATAGAGGCCCTGGTCCCCTCCCCAAAAATTGAGCAGGAAGGGCGCCAACAACGACCATTTTGAAGGGGAACATCTAGTACAAGTTATCCTGACTAAATTTGGTCTTCGGCTGCCAAAGGCACTGGCGATGACGCCGTCTTGGGCTCCACGGTGACCTCCATCCTGCCGCTCTGCTGGTCTTGGTCTCGTTGCACTGAAATGGCAACCTTTGCCTGATGCCTCGGTACTCCATGCCTGTGCTTTCCCCCTTTGCACCAAAGAGGAAACAAGGACACTGCGCAGGCCGGCGCCCGCCTGGTCTCGATCGTCACGACTTGCGTCACGAGCACCTCGCGAGGTACCCTGCCTTGATCTCTCCGCCTCCTCGCGAGCCTGCCTGGAGAGGCCATTCCTGAGGAAGTCTTGCGTCGTCCGCCCCGCAAGGCTTGGCCCCTCGCGAGGGTCTTGAGTCTGGCACTGATGAAGATGGGCCGTACTGGGCCACCACTCGTGCCACGCCGCAGGCCGCAGGCAGGCAAGTCTGGGGACCCTCGTTCCCAGAACGTTGACAGTAGCCCCCGGGCCCAAGGCACGCTCGGACTTGGTTTAGCGGAGAAGCGAAGGGGCAAGTGCGGAGCGCCGCGGGCCCCAATCAGCCTGCAGCCTTGGGCACCATGTGGCGGTTGATTGGACGTGGGTGTCACATCCCTAGCTTCTGGTAATGCTCTAGGTTAGCTTCATGTGTGCATCATGTTTAAATTCTGAAACTTGAACTGAGGAATTTTGGAAGCCTCAAAAACTTAAATAAAAGAGGGGCAAAAACCCTAGAAATCTCATCCATTGCTCCAAAATGCTCTTCTTAAATGTTTGATAATTTTTGGTAAGGGTTCTGGTCCCAACCAAAAATATTGAACATTTTTAAGGAATTATTTTTGGGACTTTGGATTTAATTCATTAGCTATTTGAATTTGAATTATATTCATATAATTAGAATATAATTTAAATACCCCTGAAATATTTTATAAGCTTTTGGAAAAGTCCATCTAGCAGTATAAAATATTCAGAGGAGTTTTGGCATTGTTTGAATTATTTTTAAATTCAAAACAGTGGCAAAACAGATTAAATAAAAGAAAACAGAACAAAAATAGAAAACAGTAAATAAAAAAGAGAGAAGGCTTACCTGGGCCACTTACCAGCTGGCCCAGCAGTTCGGCCCAGCAGACTGGCCACGCCAGTCGTCCCTCTCCTCTCGCCAGAAGGACAGCACGCGTGGCCGACGCGCGCGAGCACGCGCCTCGCCAGCTCCTGCTTGCCGCCGAGGGTCTGGATGCCTCTCCCGAGCGCCACGCAACCCTCAGGCCGCTCTCAACTCCCTCCCGTGCTCATCCCCTTCTCCTGCTCTCCCTCCCGCTCCGCACCTCGGGCCCGAACGGAGCCGCCGCCACCGACGCCGATTGCCGCAGCCACCGTGCTCCCCTCGCCTCGCCGACGTGCCAAGAAGCCCCGTCTCGTCCCCCTCTTCCTCCTCACCAAGACAGAAGGTGCCGGAAGCCCTGGATGTCGCCAGCTCCGCCGTTCCCCTCCTCGGCCACCGAGGATCGCTGCCGTCGATTCGTCGCCGTCCGGCCTGCCCTGAGACCGCCGAGCATCTCTTTGTGACCGTGGTGAGCCCCCGGTCCTCTTTCCCCTAATCCCGCCTTCGTTTGTTTGCCGTAGCCGCCGCCCCCTTGCTTACCGTAGCCGTCGCCGCGCGGGCTCGTCGCCGGCGAAGCCCCGGTGACCAAATGGCCCCGTGCGTGCGTCCGTTGCACTCGCAACGACCCGTGGAGTAACGCTAGCGTGGCAGCTAGCTCGTTTGCAAGCCGCAGCGCTAACCCCGCACCCACCCGAGCTCCGGCCGCCGCCTCGCTCGCCGCCGTTGCTGATTCCGACCACCTCAGCACCTCCCGCTGCTACCAAACGACGCGCCTCACCACGACGCGTCCGTAGAGATCAACCGCGGCTCAAACCGCTGTCTGTACGTGAAACCCGAGCAACTCCGGCGAGGTCTCACCGTCGCCGTGGTCGCCGGCGTCACTCGCCGACGTGGCCACTTAATTAGGGCGTAAACACCCCGCTAATCACCCACTAGAGCCACTGCCAAGTGGGCCCCCGTGCCTAATTAATTAGTTTAACCTCTCTGTTAAATTAGTACTAATCTCAGAGGACCCCGCCTGTCACCGTTGACTTTGCCATGTCAGCATTGACCGGACCCACCAGTCAGCCTCTGTCCCTGCCTGTTACACTGACGTGCGGGTCCCAGCCGTCAGGTTTGACCTGGACCAGCCACGTTGACCTGCTGACGTCACTAACACGTCATGCTGACGCAGTATTTGTTTCTGGAATTAAAATAAATCAAAAATGATTTATTAATTCCAGAAAATGCCTAAAACTTCAATAAATCATAGAAAATTAACCGTAACTCCAAATTAAATAATTTATATATGAAAAATTATCAGAAAAATTCAAGGAATCCATCTGTACCATTTTCATGCATGTTAGAACAACTTATAGGTGCTGTTTAGAACAAATCAATTAAATGGCATTTGAATAATCACATATGGGGTTTGAATTTGAATCTTGTATTCAAACCAACTTCATCTAATCTGTTGCTAGTTGCATTAGCTCAAAACACATTCATTTTGCCATGTCATGATCATGCATCATATTGTGCATTGCATTGATTGTGTTCCCTTCTGCGTTGCCGGTATTTGTCCCCTCTCGATAGACGTGATACCGATGATGTGATCGTTGACACTGATGAAGACTCAATGTTATCTTCAGAAGTGCCAGGCAAGCAAAACCCCCCTTGTTCATTCCGATACAATCCCACTCTCTCGCTCCTGCTCTCTTTTACTGCATTAGGACAACACCGATTCAACTGTTACATGCTGCGGTAGTTGAACCCCTTTATCCTCTGCATGACCTGTCATTGCCACAGTAAATAGATGAAACCCACTAGCATGAGTAGGAGTTGTTTGAGCCCTGTTGTGCCTACTCATTCATGTTTGTTTGTCATGCCTGCTACTGCTTAGAGTTGAGTCAGGTCTGATTCATCGGGGATGAATCAGAGGTGTGTGAACATGTCCTACTGTGTGTGAGCTAAGTGTGTGAACACGATTTGGTAAAGGTAGCGGTGAGAGGCCATGTAGGAGTACATGGTGGGTTGTCTCATTGTAGCCGTCCTCAGGAACTGAGTTCTGTGTTTGTGATCCATGATTCAGCTACTACCATACATTGGGCCCTGAAATATGACCCCGCTCGACTTCTTATTCACCCTAGCTCTCTGTCCAGGAGTTGCAAGTAGTTTCTGGTGTTTGTAGCCTACTGGAGGCCGTGGACAGCGCTGACCGTAGGGGTGGGCTGTGATGCGGTAGGTACGTGGCACGGTGTACCGGATGCCCGTTTGGTATCTCGGGAACCCTGTTCACATCGTTTGGGGCTGTGAGCGAAACTCCGGCCGGATCTCCTCATGGATGGAACCCGAATAGGCGATAAATCTGGACTAGAGACTTGAGTGTTTAGGTAGGTCGTGGTCTACACCCACGTCGGCTTTCGCTTGAAGTCTGCCGAGCACATGTCGCGTGCAGACGCTAAGTGGTGGAAACATGTATGAAGAAGTACACCCCTGCAGGGTTAACATCATCTATTCGAATAGCCGTGTCCGCGGAAAAGGACTTCTGGGTTGCTTATATCAGTTCATAGACAAGTGAAAGTGGATACTCTAAAATACGCAAGATAAGCGTGAGTGCTATGGATGGCGTTCTCGTAGGGAGACGGGAGCGGATCTATAGTGGTGTATTGATATGGTGAATATGTGGACTCGTGTGCGCCACCTCAAAAGTTACATTGCAGTCGTAGTTCAGGATAGCCACTGAGTCAAAGCTGGCTTGCTGCAGTTAAACCCCACCATCCCCTTGTTGATAATGATGCATATGTAGTTAGTTCTGATGTAAGTCTTGCTGGGTACATTTGTACTCACGTTTGCCTATTTTATGTTTTTGCAGAGAGACTTCGGTCTCACAAATAGTTTCGCGTGGACTTCGACGTTTAGCTTGTTACCTCAGCTACGATCTTGTGCCCTCGGCAGGATCTGGTAGATAGTCAGGCTTCTCAGCCTTTTTCATTTCTAGATGTCTGTACTCAGACATGATAGCTTCCGCTTGTGCTTTGACTTGTATGCTCTGATTGTTGGGTCATGAGTCCCATGTTTGTAATATCTCGCTCCTCGGAGCCTATTGAATAAATTACTTGAGTCGTAGAGTCATGTTGTGATGCCATGTTGTATTTGCACATATCGAGCATAATGTGTGTATGTTATTGAAATGCTTGGTATGTGTGGGATCTGACCATCTAGTTGTTTATCTTTAGTAGCCTCTCTTACCGGGAAATGTCTCCTAGTGTTTCCATTGAGCCTTGGTAGCTTGCTACTGCTCCGGAACACTTAGGCTGTCCGGCATGTGTCCTTCTTCGTTCCTGTGTCTGTCCCTTCGGGGAAATGTCACGCAATGAATACCGGAGTCCTGTCAGCCCGCTACAGCCTGGTTCACCGGAGTCCTGCTAGCCCAGTGCTACAGCCTGGATTCACTCGCTGATGACCGACACGTTCGATGCTGGGTCATGGATGCCTGTCCCTGTAAGTCTGTGCCACTTTGGGTTTACGACTAGCCATGTCAGCCCGGGCTCCTTATCATATGGATGCTAGCGACACTGTCATATACGTGTGCCAAAAGGCGCAAACGGTCCCGGGCAAAGGTAAGGCGACACCCTGGGAATACCGTGCGTGAGGCCGCAAAGTGATATGAGGTGTTACATGCTAGATCGATGTGGCATTGAGTCGGGGTCCTGACAGTGGGCACCTCCGCTTCCCCATGCTCCCTCATTATGCGCCTGGCTAGGCAGCTGAAGGAAATATGCCCTAGAGGCAATAATAAAGTTATTATTTATTTCCTCATATCATGATAAATTTTTATTATTCATGCTAGAATTGTATTAACCGGAAAGATGATACATGTGTGAATACATAGACAAACATAATGTCACTAGTATGCCTCTACTTGACTAGCTCATTAATCAAAGATGGTTATGTTTCCTAGCCATAGACATGTGTTGTCATTTGATTAATGGGATCACATCATTAGGAGAATGATGTGATTGACTTAACCCATTCCGTTAGCTTAGCACTTGATCATTTAGTATGTTGCTATTGCTTTCTTCATGACTTATACAAAGTTCCTATAACTATGAGATTATGCAACTCCCGTTTATCGGAGGAACACTTTGTGTGCTACCAAACGTCACAACGTAACTGGGTGATTATAAAGGAGCTCTACAGGTGTCTCCGAAGGTACATGTTGAGTTGGCGTATTTTGAGATTAGGTTTTGTCACTCCGATTGTCTGGGAGGTATCTCTGGGCCCTCTCGGTAATGCACATCACTATAAGCCTTGCAAGAAATGTAGCTAATGAGTTAGTTATGGAATGATGCATCATGTAACAAGTAAAGAGACTTGCCGGTAATGAGATTGAACTAGGTATTGGATACCGACGATCGAATCTTGGGCAAGTAACATACCGATGACAAAGGGAACAACGTATGTTGTTATGCGGTTTGACCGATAAAGATCTTCGTAGAATATTTAGGAGCCAATATGAGCATTTAGGTTCCGCTATTGGTTATTGACCAAGAATAGTTCTAGGTCATGTCTACATAGTTCTCGAACCCGTAGGGTCCGCGCGCTTAACGTTACGATGACAGTTTTATTATGAGTTTATAAGTTTTGATGTACCGAAGGTTGTTCGGAGTCCCGGATGTGATCACAGACATGACGAGGAGTCTCGAAATGGTCGATACATAAAGATTGATATATTGGAAGCCTATATTTGGATATCTGAATCGTTCCGGATGAAATCAGGATTTTACCGGAGCACCGGGGGGTTACCGGAACCCTCCCGGGGGTTAATGGGCCTACATGGGCCATGAGGGAGAAGAGGAGGGCCGGCTAGGGCAGGCCGCGCGCCCCCTCCCCCCTAGTCCGAATAGGACAAGGAAGGGGGGGGCAGCGCCCCCCTTTCCTCTTTCCCCTCCCCCCTTTCCTTCCCCACCAAGGCAAGAGGGGGGAGTCCTACTCCCGGTGGGAGTAGGACTCCTCCAGGCGCACCCCTAGGGGCCGGCTGCACCTCCCCCTCCCTCCTTTATATACGGGGGCAGGGGGGCACCTCTAGACACACAAGTTGATCTTCATGATCGTTCCTTAGCCGTGTGCGGTGCCCCCCTCCACCATATTCCACCTTGGTCATATCATTGCGGTGCTTAGGCGAAGCCCTGCGTCGGTAGAACATCATCATCGTCACCACGCCGTCGTGCTGACGGAACTCATCCCTGACACCCTGCTAGATCGGAGTCCGAGGATCGTCATCGAGCTGAATGTGTGCTGAACTCGGAGGTGCCGTACGTTTGGTGCTTGGATCGGTCGGATTGTGAAGACGTACGACTACATCAACCGCGTTGTCATAACGCTTCCGCTTACGGTCTACAAGGGTACGTGGACAACACTCTCCCCTCTCGTTGCTATGCATCACCATGATCTTGCGTGTGCGTAGGAATTTTTTTGAAATTACTACGTTCCCCAACAGTGGCATCCGAGCCTAGGTTTTATTCGTTGATGTTATATGCACGAGTGGAACACAAGTGAGTTGTGGGCGATACAAGTCATACTGCTTACCAGCATGTCATACTTTGGTTCAGCGGTATTGTGAGATGAAGCGGCCCGGACCGACATTACGCGTATGCTTACGCGAGACTGGTTTCACCGTTACGAGCACTCGTGCTTAGAGGTGACTGGCGGGTGTTTGTCTCTCTCACTTTACTTGAACCGAGTGTGGCTACGCCCGGTCCTTGCGAAGGTTAAAACAACACTAACTTGACGAACTATCGTTGTGGTTTTGATGCGTAGGTAAGAACGATTGTTGTTAAGCCCGTAGCAGCCACGTAAAATATGCAACAACAAAGTAGAGGACGTCTAACTTGTTTTTGTAGGGCATGTTGTGATGTGATATGGTCAAGACGTGATGCTATATTTTATTCTATGAGATGATCATGTTTTGTAACCAAAGTTATCGGCAACTGGCAGGAGCCGTATGGTTGTCGCTTTATTGTATGAAATGCAAATGCCCTGTAATTGCTTTACTTTATCACTAAGCGGTAGTGATAGTCGTAGAAGCAATAGATGGCGTAACGACAACGATGCTACGATGGAGATCAAGGTGTCGCGCTGGTGATGATGGTGATCATGACGGTGCTTCGGACATGGAGATCACAAGCACAAGATGATGATGGCCATATCATATCACTTATATTGATTGCATGTGATGTTTATCCTTTATGCATTTTATCTTGCTTTGATTGACGATATCATTTTAAGATGATCTCTCACTAAAATTATCAAGAAGTGTTCTCCTTGAGTATGCACCATTGCGAAAGTTCTTCGTGCTGAGACACCACGTGATGATCGGGTGTGATAGGCTCTACGTTCAAATACAACAGGTGCAAAACAGTTGCACACGCGGAATACTCAAGTTAAACTTGATGAGCCTAGCATATACAGATATGGCCTCGGAACACGGAGACCGAAAGGTCGAACGTGAATCATATAGTAGATATGATCAACATAGTGATGTTCACCATTGAAACTACTCCATCTCACGTGATGATTGGACATGGTTTAGTTGATTTGGATCACGTGATCACTTAGATGACTAGAGAGATGTCTGTCTAAGTAGGAGTTCTTAAGTAATATGATTAATTGAACTTAAATTTATCATGAACTTAGTACCTGATAGTATTTTGCTTGTCTATGTTTGTTGTAGATAAATGGCTCGTGCTGTTGTTCCGTTGAATTTTAATGCGTTCCTTGAGAAAGCATAGTTGAAAGATGATGGTAGCAATTACACGGACTGGGTCCGTAACCTGAGGATTATCCTCATTGCTGCACATAAGAATTACGTCTTGGAAGCACCGCTAGGTGCCAGGCATGCTACTGATGCAACTGACGACGTTAAGAACGTCTGGCAGAGAAAAGCTGATGACTACTCGATAGTTCAGTGTGCCATGCTTTATGGCTTGGAACCGGGTCTTCAACGACGTTTTGAATGTCATGGAGCATATGAGATGTTCCAGGAGTTGAAGTTAATATTTGAAGCAAATGCCCGGATTGAGAGATATGAAGTCTCCAATAAGTTCTATAGCTATAAGATGGAGGATAATAGTTCTGCCAGTGAACACATACTCAAAATGTCTGGGTATAATAATCACTTGATTCAACTGGGAGTTAATCTTCCTGATGATAGTGTCATTGACAAAATTCTTCAATCACTGCCACCAAGCTACAAGAGCTTCGTGATGAACTATAATATGCAAGGGATGGACAAGACTATTCCTGAGCTCTTCGCAATGCTAAAAGCTGCGGAGGTAGAAATCAAGAAGGAGCATCAAGTGTTGATGGTTAATAAGACCACCAGTTTCAAGAAAAAAGGCAAAGGGAAGAAGAAGGGAAACTTCAAGAAGAGCAGCAAACAAGTTGCTGCTCAAGAGAAGAAACCCAAGTCTGGACCTAAGCCTGAGACTGAGTGCTTCTACTGCAAGCAGACTGGTCACTGGAAGCGGAGCTGCCCCAAGTATTTGGCGGATAAGAAGGATGGCAAAGTGAACAAAGGTATATGTGATATACATGTTATTGATGTGTACCTTACTAATACTCGCAGTAGTACCTGGGTATTTGATACTGGTTCTGTTGCTAATATTTGCAACTCAAAATAGGGACTACAGATTAAGCAAAGATTGGCTAAGGACAAGGTGACGATGCGCGTGGGAAATGGTTCCAAAGTCGATGTGATCGCGGTCGGCATGTTACCTCTACATCTACCATTGGGATTAGTTTTAGACCTAAATAATTGTTATCTGGTGCCAGCGTTGAGCATGAACATTATATCTGGATCTTGTTTGATGCGAGACGGTTATTCATTTAAATCAGAGAATAATGGTTGTTCTATTTATATGAGTAATATCTTTTATGGTCATGCACCCTTGAAGAGTGGTCTATTTTTATTGAATCTCGATAGTAGTGATACACATATTCATAATGTTGAAGACAAAAGATGCAGAGTTGATAATGATAGTGCAACTTATTTGTGGCACTGCCGTTTAGGTCATATCGGTGTAAAGCGCATGAAGAAACTCCATACTGATGGACTTTTGGAATCACTTGATTATGAATCACTTGGTACTTGCGAACCGTGCCTCATGGGCAAGATGACTAAAACGTTGTTCTCCGGAACTATGGAGTGAGCAACTGATTTGTTGGAAATCATACATACTGATGTATGTGGTCCAATGAATATTGAGGCTCGCTGCGGGTATCGTTATTTTCTCACATTCACAGATGATTTGAGCAGATATGGGTATATCTACTTGATGAAACACAAGTCTGAAACATTTGAAAAGTTCAAAGAATTTCAGAGTGAAGTGGAAAATCATCGTAACAAGAAAATAAAATTTCTATGATCTGATCGTGGAGGAGAATATTTGAGTTACGAGTCTGGTTTACATTTGAAACAATGTGGAATAGTTTCGCAACTCACGCCACCCGGAACACCACAATGAAATGGTGTGTCCGAACGTCTTAATCATACTTTACTAGATATGGTGCGATCTATGATGTCTCTTACTGATTTACCGCTATCCTTTTGGGGTTATGCTTTAGAGACAGCCGCATTCACATTAAATAGGGCACCATCAAAATCCATTGAGACGACGCTTTATGAACTGTGGTTTGGCAAGAAACCAAAGTTGTCGTTTCTTAAAGTTTGGGGCTGCGATGCTTATGTGAAGAAACTTCAACCAGATAAGCTCAAACCCAAATCGGAGAAATGTGTCTTCGTAGGATACCCAAAAGAGACTATTGGGTACACCTTCTATCACAGATCTGAGGGCAAGATTTTCGTTGCTAAATTCAGATCCTTTCTAGAGAAGGAGTTTCTCTCGAAAGAAGTGAGTGGGAGGAAAGTAGAACTTGATGAGGTAACTGTACCTGCTCCCTTATTGGAAAGTAGTCCATCACAAGAACCGGTTCCTGTGACAACTACACCAATTAGTGAGGAAGCTAATGATATTGATCATGAAACTTCAGATCAAGTTTCTACTGAACCTCGTAGGTCTACCAGAGTAAGATCCGCACCAGAGTGGTATGGTAATCCTATTCTAGAAGTCATGTTACTTGACCATGGCGAAGCTACGAACTATGAGGGAGCAACGATGAGCCCAGATTCCGCAAAATGGCTAGAAGCCATGAAATCTGAGATGAGATCCATGTATGAGAACAAAGTATGGACTTTGGTTGACTTGCCCGATGATCGGCAAGCCATTGAGAATAAATGGATTTTTAAGAAGAAGACTGACGCTGATGGTAATGTAACTGTCTACAAAGCTCGACTTGCTGCGAAAGGTTTTCGACAAGTTCAAGGGGTTGACTATGATGAGACTTTCTCACCCGTAACAATGCTTAAGTCTGTCAGAACCATGTTAGCAATTGCTGCATTTTATGATTATGAAATTTGGCAAATGGATGTCAAAACTGCATTCTTGAATGGATTTCTGGAAGAAGAGTTGTATATGATGCAACCAGAAGGTTTTGTTGATCCAAAAGGTGCTAACAAAGTGTGCAAGCTCCAGCGATCCATTTATGGACTGGTGCAAGCATCTCGGAGTTGGAATAAATGCTTTGATAGTGTGATCAAAGCATATGGTTTTATACAGACTTTTGGAGAAGCCTGTATTTACAAGAAAGTGAGTGGGAGCTCTGTAGCATTTCTGATATTATATGTAGATGACATATTATTATTGGAAATGATATAGAATTTCTGGATAGCACAAAGGGATACTTGAATAAAAGTTTTTCTATGAAAGACCTCGGTGAAAGCTGCTTACATATTGGGCATCAAGATCTATAGAGATAGATCAAGACGCTTAATTGGACTTTCACAAAGCACATACCTTGATAAAGTTTTGAAAAAGTTCAAAATGGATCAGGCAAAGAAAGGGTTCTTGCCTGTATTACAAGGTGTGAAGTTGAGTCAGACTCAATGCCCGACCACAACAGAAGATAGAGAGAAATTGAAAGATGTTCCCTATTGTCGGTGTCAAAACCGGCGGATCTCGGGTAGGGGGTCCCGAACTGTGCGTCTAGGCGGATGGTAACAGGAGACAAGGGACACGATGTTTTTACCCAGGTTTGGGCCCTCTCGATGGAGGTAAAACCCTACTCCTGCTTGATTGATATTGATGATATGGGTAGTACAAGAGTGGATCTACCACGAGATCAAGGAGGCTAAACCCTAGAAGCTAGCCTATGGTATGATTGTTGTAATGGTTGTTGTGTCCTACGGACTAAAACTCTTCGGTTTATATAGACACCGGAGAGGGCTAGGGTTACACAGAGTCGGTTACAATGGTAGGAGATCTACATATCCGTATCGGCAAGCTTGCCTTCCACGCCAAGGAAAGTCCCATCCGGACACGGGATGGAGTCTTCAATCTTGTATCTTCATAGTCTTGGAGTCCGGCTGACGATGATAGTCCGGCTGTCCGGACACCCCCTAGTCCAGGACTCCCTCAGTAGCCCCTGAACCAGGCTTCAATGACGATGAGTCCAGCGCGCATATTGTTCGGCATTGCAAGGCGGGTTCCTCCTTCGAATAATCCATAGAAGATTGTGAACACCAGGATAGTGTCCGGCTCTGCAAAATAAATTCTACATTCCACCGTAGAGAGAATAATATGTACACAAGTTCGATGTGCTGACGTATTTCGTGGCATGATGTCACACCACCACCAAGCTTTTACTTGAATCGTTTTTTATTATACCACCTCAGCGCGTTTAGCGAAGCGGTTTCCTTGGCACGTCTTGTCGAAGCAGAGATCGTGTTCCCCTTATTCCGGGATTCCCATCAATACGGACGTGGGTAACCCAACCGCGCCACTGATGGTGGCGCTTGGGAGATAAGCGAGTTTTACCAGGCCTGTGGGGACGCATAGTCTTCGTCCGCCTATATATAAGGGGATAAGGATCCACCTTTTTACCTACGCCTTCTTCCTCCTTTGCTTATCCATCTCCGCCAACTCGAGCTCTAACGCCCAAGTCCGCACATCTCGTCTCAACCTCCTCTAGGCATGTCCGGAGCGGGAGGCAAATGGCTGGCCTCCTCCATTACGGAGGAGCACATCGAAAAGCTGCGCGGCGCCGGATACCTTTCTGGCGACATCGCGCACCGGCTGCCCGACGAGGGGCAGCTCATCCCCACCCCCAGGCCCCATGAGAGGGTCGTATTCCTTCCCCACTTCCTCCGCGGACTAGGCTTCCCACTTCATCCCTTCGTCCGGGGGCTCATGTTCTACTATGGCCTGGACTTCCACGATCTGGCGCCAAACTTCATCCTCAACATCTCGGCGTTTATCGTCGTGTGTGAGGCCTTTCTCTACATCCGGCCCCACTTCGTCTTGTGGCTCACCTTCAACGTCAAGCCGAAGGTAGTGAAGGGCGTCCAAGCGGAGTGCGGAGGCGCCATGGTGGGCAAGATGCCCAACGTCCTCTGGCTCGAGGGCGCCTTTGTGGAAACCATCAAAGGGTGGCAATCAGGGTGGTTCTATATCACCGAGCGGTGGGACCCTAAATGGGCAGCGGCCCCCGAGTTCAGATCTGGTGCCCCTATGCAGCTCACCTCCTGGAAAAAGAAGGGCTTGCTATGGGGCAGTTCGGAGGAGCTGACAGGACTCCAGTCCTATCTCCAGACCTTGGTGAACAAGAAGCTTAGGCTTGTCAATGTGATCCAGGTCATGCTCATCCGCCGGATTCTCCCCTGCCAACAGCGGGCCTTCAATCTGTGGGAGTTTGATCCGGCACAGCACCGGACCCTGAGCGGGCTCTTCGACACGATGTACGAAGCTGCCTGGAGGGTGCTGTTCAAGGGCGGAGAAGCCCCCGCGTCCGCAACTGAAGATCGCGGATTCAGCACCAAGCGCCCGGCCGGCGAGGTAAGCTTTGTTATCCTTTATGGGACAGTTATTTTCTTTCATAGTTTAACTCTATGTGGGATCTAAAACTCCCAATGCCTTTGACAGGACTGGCAGAGGACGTCCGGACAAGTAGACTGTCCGGCTCCCCTTCCCGAAGACCCAGTGGACGCCCGTTTAACGGGGCTGCTAGTCCCGACACTCTATGTGGTGCCGGAGAAGAAGGCCAAGAAGAAGGCCACGGGAACTCGAAGAAGTTCCCGGCGCCAGGTGATATCGGACTCATCGTCCGATGGCTCCGAGGCGGACTCCTCCCCCGAAGACGAGGAGGAGAAAGAGGACTCTCTCCCGGAGGAGGGAGAGAGGAAGAGGAAGGCTTCCCCAACGGGGGAGGCCGAAGGGTCCAAGAGGGGAAGGACCCTTCCTCCGGACAGCTCCGCCAACACCAACGTTGGCAACGAAGAGTGGCCCTCAAGGGCCAGGCCTCCGGCAAGATCGTAAGTATCCAGATTCCTGAATGGTTTATAATATCTCCTTTGTGTCACATAGTGTCCTTCTAATGCCGCACACTACCTGTAGTCCGACCGATGATGATCTTCCCGCTTCGTCGAGCGGGTCCTTGGCTCCGTCGGACGTGGATTCCATTCCGACCGCCTCCACCCCTCGTGCTGACGACGCCGAGGTGGGATCCCAGGAGGGGACCCATCAGGAGGAGGCTCCGGAGGTGCCGCAAGGCAGCCTCCCGGACTTTGCGCTGGACTCCATGCCGGAACCCACAGTGGTTCCGGAGTTCGGCAGGCGGCCCCTTCGTAAGAAGGGCAAGACCGTGATGCCGGCAGCCTCCATCCAACCGGAGGCGCCGGACAACTTGTTGGAGGCGCTTAACGGCGCTTCCATCGAGGAAGAACATCGCACTATCATGAGTGCGGTGATTCAGAAGGTTCAGCTCGCCAAGAGCGGCTGACCGAAGCCTGCAGTAGCCTTCTAACAGGCTTTGAGGTAAGAAGTTTAAAATATGTAATGTAATACCGCATAGACAGTAGCCCCTGATGCTCGGTTCGGTGTTCGGAAAGAAAAACCGGATTGAGGATCTAAAAAAAAGATATACGCAGGAGTGCTAAAAATCATGTCAATATGGGTTTGCAGGCTGCGCTGCTGACCTCTGCCGCACTGACTGCGGAGGTCGGTGCTTTGAAGCAGGACCTCGAGCGGTCCGAGCAAGAGCTCGGCCTTGCCAAGAGGCAGCTCGAGGACAGAGAAGGTGAGTAACACCACTTTAAAATTTGTACCTTACAGAAAAGGATTTTGGTTGCAATAGAAATAACAAGGATAACGTGGGTACTGCAGGGGCCACGAACGAGGTGGTAACCCTGAAGGAGGCTGTGTCCGCGGCCGAATGCAATGCGGCCGCGGAATGAGCGGAGCGCGAGAAGCAGGAGGCGCGGGTGGCGGAGGTGCGGCAAGAGCTCCAAGCTCTCATGGAAAAGCATGAGAGTTTGGAGCGCGACTCGAAGACTCGAGAGTCCGAGCTTGCCTCGGCTCTTGAAAGTGCCAAAGCCGCTAAGGCCGAGGCCCATAAGGCCCTCCAGGAGATTGAGGAGGTGAAGAAAATAGCGGCGGGTAAGGCATTTTTCATGCAAAGCAAGCATGTGAATGTAAATTACCTGTTACTTACCCGAATTTGGAGCTCTCTAGGGGCATTTGTAGATCTGCCTTGCAGCGTGTCTGATGCCGCCGCATTCTACCGGGCCGAGGAGGGGAGCTCAACGGAGAAGGTCTTCTGGTCTCAGTACGCTGAGGCCGGACACCCGGTGCCCCCTAGCGACCAGCTGAAGCAGCTGGTCGAGCTCCACAAGGTAGTCGAGCAGGCCATGAAGGGCCTCATAGTCCGGCTATGGCCTGGAGAGGCCATGCCTGGGAGCTACTTCGGCCTCGTGCGGCGGCTGGTGGATGCGTGCCCCTGGGTGGAAGTCATCAAGCGCTCCGCCTGCATTGAAGGTGCCCGTCGGGCCCTTGCCCGCGCAAAGGTGCACTGGGGCAGGCTGGATGCTGAGAGGCTTATCACAGACGCGCCGCCGGCGGGCAAGGAGTATCGTACGCCCGAGATGTACTATAAGAGTGTCCTGAAGGGTGCCCGCAAGATTGCGGATGAGTGCCCCAAAGATGTAATTATTGAGTAAACTCGCAATTTGTTATCCTGTGCGCTGAAAACTTTGTTCATGTGCGCTAAGCAACGCTTATTGATTTAAAATATTACCTTCTGTGCGGCCGTTTATAAAATCTGAGAGATGGCAAGTCGTCGGCTTCAGCCCCCATGCCACGAGTGCTGGGGTGTTCGGGATAAACTTGAGCACTCTTGTTCTCATTTTTGGGTCCATCTAGGGAGGCGCTCAACACAACGAACAAGGCAGCCGGACTTATAATGCTTGAACACTCTCACTTAGCCATAGAATTCTATAATTTTAAATTTCGGCGAAGCCCCTAGTATTCGGAAGACCGAGTTTGGGGCGCTATCCACGCCTGGGCCGGACTCATCCGGTTCCTCGCTCGAAGCGGCATAAGTATTTAGGGACTCGAAAAGACCTCTCGAACAGCGACCAGTCTCTCGCCTTATCATGACAGTCAGTTTTAGCTTTCTCCACTGAGGCGCTCGCCCAGCTCAACCGGGGCGCAATCGCAGTGGTTCTCCCAGTGCTACCTTAGCCGACGGAACGGAACGTAAGGTACCAAAACATGGGAGCCGGGCAAACCCAACTATTGACCCAAGACATGATTCGGAGCCGATGCATATAATGCTATAAGTTTGGGGTGCCGCACTTGTGAAAGTGTTCGGACTTATCACACCATAATGCGGGGAACACAAGCCCCTGGTGTATTCTGCCGTACCAAAATATACGGGTGCAAGATGTCATAAATGAACATATATGTAAAAAAAGGTAATGCAATTATAGGCAAAAAGTGCTGCATTGTTTATTCAAGGAATTCTGCTATGAGTGCAGAACGATACAAATAGTGCGGTAAGCAAGGGATTGGACTAATTAAACATGTCCCCCTCCAGGGGTAGGCTACGAACTGGTGTATTTAACAAATTTAATGCTCATAATGGAGACCACCTGAGTGTTCGTCGTAGCCTTTGTCCTTCCCTGGCTGTTGCATCGTGAGTTCGGCAGATCTACTGCCGGACAGGGCCTCTGGTGAATGGAGTCCCGTGGAAAAATAAAAAAAGGAAGAAAAAAAGAGTGACACACTTGGGAGCCCCTGGTGTGGTTAAGCCGCACTCTGGGCCTGTCGTGGTCGTGCCCCTCCCCCTATGCCCATGGTATCTCTAGGGCGTAATGATGTAAGCGAAGAGCTGGTCTTGCAATCATGCAAGGGCTGGGGTTGGGGCCGCATTGCTACACGTGCTCGGAACGTGCCAGGTGGTCTTGGTTGATGTTACTCCGGGCGCGTTTGGCCATGTCCGGTCGTTTAACGGCCGGACTCGAAAATTGCCTCAAAAGGCGGCTCTGTACTTCTGCCACGAGAGCCGCTGTGTGTTCCTCCGTTCGGAGGGAGTGTTCAGTATTTCCATTGACCGTGATGACTCCACAAGGGCCTGGCATCTTGAGCTTGAGGTATGCATAATGCGGCACCGTGTTGAACTTTGCAAACGCGGTTCGTCCGAGCAGGGCGTGATAGCCACTGCGGAACGGGACTATGTCGATGATTAACTCCTCGCTTCGAAAATTATCCGGGGATCCAAAGACCACTTCCAGTGTTACTGAGCCTGTACAATTGGCCTCAACACCTGGTATGACGCCTTTAAAGGTCGTCTTTGTAAGTTTAATCCTTGAGGGGTCTATGCCCATCTTGCGCACTGTATCCTGATAAAGCAGGTTCAGGCTGCTGCCACCGTCCATCAGGACTCTAGTGAGGTGAAATCCGTCGACAATTGGGTCTAAGACCAATGCGGTGAACCCACCATGACGGATACTGGTAGGATGATCCCTTCGATCGAAAGTGATCGGGCAAGAGGACCATGGATTGAACTTCGGGGCGACTGGCTCCATCGCGTATACGTCCCTAAGTGCACGCTTCCGCTCCCTCTTGGGTATATGGGTTGCGTATATCATGTTCACCATCCGCACTTGTGGGGGGAAACCCTTCTGTCCTCTACTGTTCGGCGACTGGGTCTCTTCCTCGTCGTCGCTGTGCAGCCCCTTGTCATTGTTTTCGGCAATTAACTTGCCCGCCTGCTTGAATACCCAACAATCTCTGTTGGTGTGATTAGCTGGCTTTTCGGGGGTGCCATGTATCTGGCAAGAGCGGTCGAGTATTCAGTCCAAATTGGACGGACCCGTAGTAGTTCTTTTGAATGGCTTCTTCCGCTGACCGGGTTTAGAGCCTCTGAATCCGGCGTTGACTGCCGTATCCTCATTGTTATCGCCGTTAATGTGGCGTTTGTTTTGTTTCGACGCGACCTGCCATTGTGGTCCTTAGTATCCGGACTGCCAGCATTTTTGCTGAGGTTGTTGCTGCGAGCTAGCCAGCTGTCCTCTCCCGCACAGAAGCGGGTCATGAGTGATGTGAGGGCTGCCATGGATTTCGGCTTTTCCTGTCCTAGGTGCCGGGCCAGCCATTCGTCGCGGATGTTGTGTTTGAAGGCTGCGAGGGCCTCTGCGTCCGGACAGTCGACGATTTGATTTTTCTTTGTTAAGAACCGTGTCCAGAACTGTCTGGCTGATTCGTCTTGCTGCTGAATTATGTGGCTTAGGTCATCGGCGTCTGGTGGTCGCACATATGTGCCCTGGAAGTTGTCGAGGAATGCAGCTTCCAGGTCCTCCCAACACCCAATTGACTCTGCGGGCAAGCTATTAAGCCAATGCCGAGCTGGTCCTTTAAGCTTGAGTGGGAGATACTTGATGGCGTGGAGATCGTCGCCGCGTGCCATATGGATATGAAGGAAATAATCTTCGATCCAAACCGCGGGGTCTGTTGTGCCATCGTAGGATTCAATGTTCACGGGTTTAAACCCTTCAGGGATTTGATGATCCATTACTTCGTTAGTGAAGCATAGTGGGTGTGCAGCGCCTCTATATTAGGCAATATCATGATGTAGCTCAAGAGAGCGTTGTCTGCTGTGTTCGGCCCGGTCGGAGTTGCTGTATCCGGCACGACGGTAGTCGTCGTGGGTCGTGGGGCGCCCATGTGATCCGTAGATAGATCTGGATTGTCTTGCCTTGTCCTCCAATATATCCCGCAAGTCCGGCGCATTCCCTCGTGGCTTCGTACTTTTCGAGCGATGACGGGGTACAGTCTTGATGGAGGGCCTAGATGCCTCTCTGTCTCGACCACGGGGTGGTCGGTCTGCCGTATTGTGCACTGGTGATGAAGGTTTGTATGCTTCCTCCTCTAGTCGGGGGAGCAACTTGCATTTTGGGTAACCCTTGGAGGGGCGTTCGAGTTCATACTCTTCGGCCGCAAGGACCTCGGTCCATCTGTCGGCCAACAGGTCTTGATCAGCTTGAAGCTGTTGCTGCTTTTTCTTTAGGCTATTTGCCGTGGCTATAAGCCTGTGTTTAAAACGCTCTTGTTCGACGGGATCCTCTGGCACGACGAATTCGTCATCGTTGAGGCTTGCCTCGTCTCCGGAGGGAGGCATGTAGTTTTCATCCTCCTCGTCTGCCGCTCTCTCTCGAGGGCTGGCTTCCCCGTCCTCCTGTGCTGAATCTTGCTAGAGGGGGTTGTCTTCGGCACTCTCTGGGGTGTTATTATCTCCGGTGCCGGAATCTCCATTCTTACTGTGGCGGGATTTAGAGCGGCGCCACTAACGTCGGCGCTTGGGCTGTTTCTTAGGAGAATCTGCCTCCGCTGCTTGTTCGCCGTCCCCATCCTTTGGGGTGTCCACCATGTAGATGTCGTAGGACGAGGTGGTCTTCCAGTGCCCTGTAGGCGCTGGTTCTTGATCATCTCCGGCATCGTCATCCATGCCGTTGATGTCTTCGGAGTCATAGTCTAGCATGTCGGTTAGATCGTCGACAGTGGCTACAAAGTGGGTGGTGGGTGCGCTTTGAATTTCTTCGTCGTCCGCATCCCAACCATCCTGACTGCAGTCCGGCCAGGGCTCTCCTGATAGCGAGAGATGCTTTAGCGAATTTAGGATGTCGCCAAAGGGTGAGTGCTGAAAGATGTCCGCGGCGGTGAACTCCATGATCGGCGCCCAATCGGATTCGATTGGCAGGGGCGCAGGAGGTTCAGAGTCCGGCGAGGAGTCCGGTGCCTCGGAGTCACGAGCTTTATAAGGGACAAGGTTAGAATTCGGCTCCATCGCCGTAGAAGTTGCAGCTCCCGAGGCGGTGTCCAGCCACCTGTCCTCAATCTGCGTGGTCTGCTCCGAACTATTGGTCAGAGCGGACTCGTGTGCGGCCTCCAGGGCACTATCCGGCGGCAGAGCTAAATCATGCCCATCGTGACAGCGCGGTACGCTCGGCTGTGGCTCGAATCCGTCGAAGATCAAGTCTCCACGAACGTCGGCCGTGAAGTTTAGGCTTCCAAACCTGACCTGATGGCCAGGGGCGTAGCTTTCGATCTGCTCCAGATGGCCAAGCGAATTGGCCCGCAGTGCGAAGCCGCCGAATACGAAGATCTGTCTGGGTAGAAAAGTCTCACCCTGGACGGCGTAGTTGTTGATTGAAGAAGCCATCAAGCCAATCGGTGACGACACAGAGGAAGTCTCAATGAAAGCACCAATGTCGGTGTCAAAACCGGCGGATCTCGGGTAGGGGGTCCCGAACTGTGCGTCTAGGAGGATGGTAACAGGAGACAAGGGACACGATGTTTTTACCCAGGTTCGGGCCCTCTCGATGGAGGTAAAACCCTACTCCTGCTTGATTGATATTGATGATATGGGTAGTACAAGAGTGGATCTACCACGAGATCAAGGAGGCTAAACCCTAGAAGCTAGCCTATGGTATGATTGTTGTAATGGTTGTTGTGTCCTACGGACTAAAACTCTCCGGTTTATATAGACACCGGAGAGGGCTAGGGTTACACAGAGTCGGTTACAATGGTAGGAGATCTACATATCCGTATCGCCAAGCTTGCCTTCCACGCCAAGGAAAGTCCCATCCGGACACGGGACGAAGTCTTCAATCTTGTATCTTCATAGTCTTGGAGTCCGGCTGACGATGATAGTCCGGCTGTCCGGACACCCCCTAGTCCAGGACTCCCTCACCTAGTCTGGATGAAGGAGTTCATTTCCGATCTAGGTGTCATACCTAGTGCATCAGGACCAATGAAGATCTTCTGTGACAATACTGGTGCAATTGCCTTGGCAAAGGAATCCAGATTTCACAAGAGGACCAAGCACATCAAGAGACACTTCAATTCCATCCGGTACCAAGTCCAGGTGGGAGACATAGAGATTTGCAAGATACATACGGATCTGAATGTTGCAGACCCGTTGACTAAGCCTCTTCCACGAGCAAAACATGATCAACACCAAGACTCCATGGGTGTTAGTATCATTACTGTGTAATCTAGATTATTGACTCTAGTGCAAGTGGGAGACTGAAGGAAATATGCCCTAGAGGCAATAATAAAGTTATCATTTATTTCCTCATATCATGATAAATGTTTATTATTCATGCTAGAATTGTATTAACCGGAAACATGATACATGTGTGAATACATAGACAAACATAATGTCACTAGTATGCCTCTACTTGACTAGCTCATTAATCAAATATGGTTATGTTTCCTAGCCATAGACATGTGTTGTCATTTGATTAACGGGATCACATCATTAGGAGAATGATGTGATTGACTTGACGCATTCCGTTAGCTTAGCACTTGATCGTTTAGTATGTTGCTATTGCTTTCTTCATGACTTATACAAAGTTCCCATAACTATGAAATTATGCAACTCCCGTTTACCGGAGGAACACTTTGTGTGCTACCAAACGTCACAACGTAACTGGGTGATTATAAAGGGGCTCTACAGGTGTCTCTGAAGGTACATGTTGAGTTGGCGTATTTCGAGATTAGGTTTTGTCACTCCGATAGTCGGAGAGGTATCTCTGGGCCCTCTCGGTAATGCACATCACTATAAGCCTTGCAAGCAATGTAGCTAATGAGTTAGTTACAGAATGATGCATTACGTAATGAGTAAAGAGACTTGCCGGTAACGAGATTGAACTAGGTATTGGATACCGACGATCGAATCTCGGGCAAGTAACATACCGATGACAAAGGGAACAACGTATGTTGTTATGCGGTTTGACCGATAAAGATCTTCGTAGAATATGTAGGAGCCAATATGAGCATCCAGGTTCCGCTATTGGTTATTGACCGAGAATAGTTCTAGGTCATGTCTACATAGTTCTCGAACCCGTAGGGTCCGCACGCTTAACGTTACGATGACAGTTTTATTATGAGTTTACAAGTTTTGATGTACCGAAGGTTGTTCTGAGTCCAGGATGTGATCACGGACATGACGAGGAGTCTCAAAATGGTCGAGACATAAAGATTGATATATTGGAAGCCTATATTTGGATATCGGAATAATTATGGGTGAAATCGAGATTTTACCGGATCACCGGGGGGTTACCGGAACCCTCCCGGGGGTTAATGGGCCTACATGGGCCATGAGGGAGAAGAGGAGGGCCGGCCAGGGCAGGCCACGCGCCCCCTCCCCCCTAGTCCGAATAGGACAAGGAAGAGGGGGGGGGGGCGCCCCCCTTTCCTCTTTCCCCTCCCCCTTTCCTTCTCCACCAAGGCAAGAGGGGGGAGTCCTACTCCCGGTGGGAGTAGGACTCCTCCAGGCGCACCCCTAGGGGCCGACCGCACCTCCCCCTCCCTCCTTTATATACGGGGGCAGGGGGCACCTCTAGACACACAAGTTGATCTTCGTGATCGTTCCTTAGCCGTGTGCGGTGCCCCCCTCCACCATATTCCACCTCGGTCATATCGGTGCGGTGCTTAGGCGAAGCCCTGCGTCAGTAGAACATCATCATCGTCACCATGCCGTCGTGCTGACGGAACTCATCCCCGACACCCTGCTGGATCGGAGTCCGGGGATCATCATCAAGTTAAACGTGTGCTGAACTCGGAGGTGCCGTATGTTCGGTGCTTGGATCGGTCGGATCGTGAAGACGTATGACTACATCAACCGCGTTGTCATAACACTTCCGCTTATGGTCTACGAGGGTACGTGGACAACACTCTCCCCTCTCGTTGCTATGCATCACCATGATCTTGCGTGTGCGTAGGAATTTTTTTGAAATTACTACGTTCCCCAACAGCGGCCACGAGGCTTGTACTCAGTTATTCTCCCTTTGCTGCCTGCGCGCTTCTTATTCCCTTTTCCTCCTCGAGCCTCTGCTTTTGCCTCCAATCCATATTGAGTTCTTCCCCCTTTCCATTTCCATGGTGACAACGAAAAAGGATAAGGGGAAGAAACCTACGCCTTCGTCCAGCACGCCTGCGGCGGCTGCTCCCGATGTCGACAAGTCACTCATACTCAATCTGGAAGCCCTGGAGAAGGTCTGCTCCGCGCTTGCCTCCAGCTTCAATGAGTGCGGGAAGACGACGGTCTGGCCCGCATCCCATGCCTCCTTCGACAAGATCGTCATGGAGGTCCGATTCTTTGCCGACTCCTTGTGGGCGGGCCTGGTTCCCCCCTTTTCTACTTTCTTCAATGAGGTGCTTTCCCATTACCACATCCACATGATGCATCTTGGCCCGCAATCCATTACTCTGCTTGCTGTCTTCGCCTTCGTCTGCGAGGCCATGGTGGGGATTCCTCCTTCCGTTGCCCTTCTGCGCCACTTCTTCTCTCCGCGTTTGTCTGACCCTTCCCGATGTTCGGGATGCGTGAGCTTCCAGGCCGTGCCGGAGACGGCCGCCTCGGGGATCTATTTTGGCCTCCCACCTTCTGCGAGCGGGTTCCAGGAGCGATGGCTGTATGTGGACGTTGGGGTGCCTAGCCCCCTGCTCGTGCACCCGACGCTTCCTGCTGTTCCCAATCCTGGTTGGGGTCAAGAGGAGCTTACGAGCCCCCAGCTTGCTTTCACCTGGCATCGCTTAGACAGGCTGAGGAAGCTCGGGGTGACAGCGCCCCACGTGGTGAAGGAGTTCCTCCGCCGCCGCATCGCTCCACTCTAGCGCCATTCCCGCCCAATGTGGGCTTTCTTCGGTCGTCAGGACCATATGAGGCTCCAGGAAGGGGATCTCGTGCCTGTGACGCTGAAGAAGGTGCTTCAGGTTCTGACTGGCAACCCCTCTCCCGGCAGCGTCCGTCATGGGGGCGCCCTGTTGTATCTTTGCACAAACAGGGTCGAGTTCGTGAGGCAAATGCCCTGCTTCGATGAATGGGGGCTGTGCCCGGCTGGCCTCGCGGGGCCCCGCGAGAACCCGGTCGCTGTAGTCCTTCCCCCAGCTGCCCGCGCCGACCTTGCCTCAGGAGTCGATGCAGGAGGGCAAGCATTGGTGGGAGCTGGGGGGCCTAAGGTCGAGGTGCTGATGTCGCGAAGGGCTCCCGAGGCATCATCCTCCAGAGCTTATGGAGCCCCCCTCGAGGTGGTGGTTGATGAGGAGGCGCGACTTGCGACTCCCGAGGCCGAAGCCCCTGAGGCCTCAGCAGGCCACCAAGAGGTGGCACCTGATCGCTCCTCTCAGGCTGGTGCCCCCGATGTAGGCTGTCCTGATGCTTCGGCTCCTATGCCGCGCGCCGGCCCTCACGTCGCGAGCTTGGGCCGGTTCCGCATAGATTTCGAGGCCCTTCGCAAGAGGAAGGAGGCTTCCGGTGGTGATGATCGCCCGTACCACCCATTGAAACATAGGAAGTACTTCGCCATGGACGAGTAAGTTCCTCCTTCTTATAGTTCCTTGTTTACCGCTCCCTTTGCTGACCGTGGCCTTTCAGGATCCCCCTTGACGAGCCCGCAGAGCCAGCCGAGGAGCCGCTTCCTCAGGCTTCTCCTCCATCGCCAACCTTGATTGCCCCAAGTCTGTGTGCCACCCTTGGCGCGAGCTCGGCTGGAGAGGTAGGCCGGCCTGCGGCGCGCTTTGAACCTGTGGGCGCATCGCTCCTCCTTCGTGAGCTTTCCCTGGGCACACCCAGCTTGCCCCGGACTCCTCCGCTGATCATAGGTGGCGAGTGGCTGAAGTCGATCTTCGGGTCTTCATCGGGAGGTGGATCGGCGCCTGGCTGGGTCCCTTGCGGGGCCCGCCCGGCGATCACGGGGGCGCTAGCCCCCAGCCCCCTGCCGAGAGGGGGCGAACCACTCCAGGGCCCTCCGCCAGCGTCGATGGCGGAGGATGACGTTGACGACGTGCTCAGGCGTGCGCGGGAGCGCAGCACCGTCCGCCGAGAGTTCCTCCAGAAGGCGATAGACGCAGTGAGCCAGCTTGGAGCAGAGCTTGCGGGCGAGGACGCGCATCTTGAAGCTGAAGGCCTGTGGCTGGTTGAGGAGCGGCACAAGCTGAAGGCGGCTGTTGGTCTCGCGCGCCATCAGCGTGATCTTGACAATGCCAGGGCCGAGGCATCCCTGGCGGCCTCTTGGGAGGCCTGTTCCCGGGCCATTGAGGAGGCTCAGGAGGCAGATAGGTGACGCGAAGCTGCGGAGGAGCATGCATGGGAGCTCCAAGACTGGTGCAACTCCCTGGAGCAGCAGGTGGAGTTGCGCCGAGCCGCCCTTGCGTCGCTGAAAGGGGGTCCTGCCGAAGAGGAGGAGCTCCGGAGGCACGAGGAAGCACTGACATTGGAGGCTGCCGAGCGCAACCTCGACCTAGAGCGGTTGGAGACGAGGGAGCGCCAGGTCACCCAAGCGGAGGTCGATGTCGGCGCGCAGGAGGCCCGGATCCAGGAGGAGATCGACTGTCGCGTGGCGGAGGCTCGCGCCGGTCTTGAGCGCGAGTATGGAGAGAGGCTGGAGCTGGTCAAGGCTGAAGCCGCGGGTAGGACTGCTGCTCTCAGGACCAGGCTGACTGAAGCCACGCAGCGAGCTGAGGCCACCGCTGTCGCATTAAGCTCGGCGCAGGCTGAGTTGGCCTCCTCCCGCGCCGAATTGCTTCTCCTTCCACGGCGGGTTGATGATGCCGAGGACGTTGTGCAGCAGAATGTGGACGAGATCCGCCAGCAGCAGACACTGGAACACATGCATGGCCCCATGCTCCGACACTCAGGGAAAGGGCCAACGCGGCCTTGGGCAACATCTGCGAGGCAATCGCTGAGGAGACGCATGTGACCAACTACGCCGACAATTTCCGGTTCTTCACTGACGTGGTGACACATCTAGAGAACCGCTCTGAGAGGTCTCGTCAACTGGTGGAGGAATGGAGCCGCGGCCTGCTCACGCGGGCATTCTCCCGTGTCTTCAGCTATCTGCAAAACATCGACCCCCTCTTCGACTTTGATGCCGCCATCGCCCCGGTGCCTGAGGCCGTCCGAGGCGACCTAGCACGGTGGGTGGAGGATAATGTAGATGCACTCGTCTGGGCCTTCATCTCTGATGACGACAGGGTGATCGTTGCTGCTCATGAAGGAGACATGGTGAATGGTGGTGAAGAAGGTGCCAACAACGATGATGGAGAGGCTGGCGGCAACGACGACGGCGCCAGCGACGTCTCCGTGGACGCCCTGGGGGATGCGGTGAGCGACATGTCCGATTGATCCCGCGCTTCCCCCTGCTATTTGTCCTGCGCAGAAAGAGACTCTGGCGTGACCCTAAAGGTTGTGAGAGCATTTTGGGAGGGGAAGCCCCTCATGTAAAAAGATTGTTGCCTATGTGTTGTCAAGATCGGCGCCAGATGGGTGCCTGCATGATGCCATGATTTTCGCGATGAGTAGGTTATCGTGGTTTTACATTTGTCTTGGCGAGCCTCGAGTAGGCTCGCAGTGTCCATCCAAGGGCCTCATGAGGGTTCCATTTGACCATGCGGCAAGAGCCTGGCGAGAGCGAACGCCAGCTGCGGGACGACGGGTGCGCACGCTGGGCCCTGCCCTACTCGCGAGGGGCTCGTGAGAGGGAGGCAGCCAATGTGAGTTCCAATTTGAATAGAAATGGGAGCGCGAGAAAGCACACCAATAAGACACATAACCCCTCCCTGCATACGCAAACACAAATTCTACTTCAACTTAAATCCGAAATGAGAAAGCTTGTTCGCATGAAAAGAAGCAAGAGAAAATGGCCGCGTCCGGCACCTAGTCTAGTCTTCAATGTCTTCTCACCAGCGCGGAGCTAAGTGCTGTCACTGGGCGTGGGAGGGAAGGAGCCCCTGAGGCCCGAGGGCGGCTCTCGGAGACTCCGGGGCGTGTACAGCCCCAACTCATTATTACATGAGAGTGTCACGGGCGGCGAGCTTCACAGGCACTGGGCCTTCTTCACAGGTACCGGCCTTGCTTCATATCGCCAGATGAGGGCCCCGCCTTGCGCCACCCTTGACCACCATCGACGGCAACCGGAAACCAGGACGACGCCAATGGGGAAAAGGGGACGCCAGCGGTTCCCTCGACGACCACGGGTCCTCTGCCGGGGGCAGGCCCTAGGGCACCTCCCTGGCAAAGGGCCTACCTCAGAAGAACGCCTTGCTCCACACGCCGTGGGGAGGAGCCTGGCTCCCGGCCCCTCTCCTGCTGCCCCCAGTGCCCTCCTCCTGAGGGGAGGGAGGCTGCTGCACTGGGGCAGCCATCCGCTGCAGCGACTTGAACCTCCTGTGACCCATGGCACTACAAAAAAAATACACTTCCATGATGATACGTGTTTGTCACAGTAGGTCGCGTTTTTTGTCATGCATATACATCCATGACAAATTTATGACACAATCAAGATAGTCATACCTGTGCTATCGTAGAAGTGTTCCATGACATTACGAAAATTATCATCACAGAAGTGTCCACTTCCATGACGATAAATCACGCGTCACAGAAGTGATTTCGTCAAGGGTGACCGACACGTGGCATCCACCGTAACGGAACGTCGTTAAGCTATCGTGTCGGGTTTTGGATCCAATAACCCGTTAACAGCCCCGACCAATGGGGATTTTCCACATGTAAAATCATCAATGGCTAGAGGAAACATGTGTCGGCTCACCGTTGGGACAGATGTCATCCGCTCATTGGACCGAAGGCGCCTATGATACGGCGACACGTGGCATGACCCAACAGAGGCCCATTCCTGTGAAAAGGCCGGCCCGTTTGACTTGGTTAAAAGGTGGCGGGCCAGCCCACGGAAAGCCTGTTAACGGCCTGTTCGCAGATAGCCCATTTACAGCCCGCTAACCCAGGGCCCGTTACACCCTATCCGAATTAGGCCCAGTAGCGTCATCTGGGCCGTCCAATAGATTCATCCCGTTTTAACTTCCGGCCCATGTGTGGCCCATGACTTCTTTCGGTCCATATGAGGACCTTTATAACTCTTGGCCCATTAACGGCCCGTGGTGAAACTGGCCTGTCATGAACAGTGTATCACTTTATACCCATTAACGACCCGTTATTCCATTGGGATGTTTCCAGCCCAAGTTATCTTTCAGCCTTCTGAGGGCCCATTGATTCTTGGGCTCATTTGCAGCATTCGGTTACATACGGCCCATTACTGTCATTTTCTGCTTGTGGGCCAAATTCAGCCTGTCGTTACAGTCGGCCCGTTTGCGGACCGTTAATACATTGGGCCGTTTTCATGTAAAAAAAACCCGTTGGGCTGTTTTCATAGAGTTATCAAATACGGCCTATTAACGGCCCGTTATGGTCCACGAATAGTACGACCCATGATTGGTGAAATGATGATACGCCCCGTAGAAGGCCCATGGATCCTACGGCCCGTATGAGGCCCATGGATAGTACGGCCCATAGAAGGCCCATGGATCATACGGCCCGTAGAAGGCCCATGGACCCTACGGCCCGTAGAAGGCCCATGGACCCTAAGGCCCGTATAGAAGGCCAATGGATCCTACGGCCCGTATAGAAGGCCAATGGATCCTACGGCCGGAGGAAGGCCCATGGATCATACGGCCTGCAGGAGGCCCATGGTTACAACAGTCTGTGTGTTGCCATGATTATTTTGGTCTAGTTACCAAAAATAGGCTATTGTGGCCACTAGAAAAAAAACAGAAAAAGAACTGCAATGACTACAAGCAAAGAACTAAACAAGACAATAAGGAAATAAATAAGCAAGCAATTAACGCTAGCGTATTACCGCTATTACACATATTACATCCACTAGGCATCAAAGTTCGCCACCAGTGCAAATATAGGGAACAAAGCAGCACATTACATACACTGGCTGTCAAAATTGGCCACCAGTGCAAATAAACGCGGCAGCAAAACAAGAGCATAACCGAAACAACTTCAGAAGAGGTCAAGAAACGTTATCCTGGGTATCCACCATGCTGGCAATAAGCTTAGCAAGCTGATTAGCTTTGTCCTGTTTGGCGCTAAAATCCTCCAATGCTTGCTGTTGCACTAGAAAGTATGCATCTGAATGCTCCAGGGAGTTCCGCAGTCCTTCCGCTTCTTGTCGCAACACAGCTGATCGATGTCTTTCAGCTTGTAGTTGAGACTCAATAAACCAAACTGATTCAGACAGTGAGTTTGAATAGCTTGTGCAAGCGGTAGTGGCCAGTAACTTGAACACTAAACCAAGACAGGACTTTGGAGTTGTCTCGTTGTCTTCAAGATAGTCTTCCTTAGCTATTTTATCAGCTTTGTTGGAGACCAACAAGGATGTGTCACTATCCTGAAACTTATCTGCATTACTTCCTTTACCATTGCTTAATAAGGCACTCTTCCCCAATATTCTGTCAGCATTCTAAAAGAAGAAACAAGCAGACACATAACAAGTTTAGCATGTACTAGTATATGAAACTCATTTCGGTGAACCAGTTCATTAGTAAGGTGGACAGGATTAAACTACCAAGTCTTCTATTGCCAAGTACTAGTACATAATAAAAGCATCAAACTAACATATATCTATGTCCCGTGGTCACTGCATTGTCTTGCCAAATCAAAATAGAGACACGGTTCAAATCATATCAGTTCAAGACAAAGTAACAGTGAAAGAATACAAAGCGTGGGAAACTACACGGCACAACAAGATTTCAGATGGGTACCACGGGTCTACATGTACAACAACACTATTGGCTCTGTTGTGATGCTAGTAATGTGCATGATATGAAAGTCAACTGTATACACAATTGAAATTGAAATCAACAGAGCTATTGATAAGAGCAAACCTGTTAAAGAAACGTGCGTGAACATACCTGCTGTGCCATTGGAGTTTCAATTGGATCTTTTAATTTAAAAATAAGTTTGTATGAGTAAATAAAGTGATACAAGAGCAAAGCAATCATAGTTAAAAAAAGCACGCCTAATCGAGCGCTTAAGCGCGCCTAGGCTCTAGGCGCTGGCAAAACGCATTGCGCATAACTACACATAATCTGTGCATAACTGCGCATAAGCATGCGCTTTGGTCAGTAAAGCGCAAGGCGGTGGCAAAACACACAATTAACGCCTAACACTTTTTTGAACTATGATAGCAATGGAATCTTAAATTAGAACAGTTGTTCTTCAGGTTTAGGCACTTGTTCTACATGAATAGAGTACAGTAAGACGCAAGAATATAATACTTAAAAATAGAATGAGCTCATAGACCTTACCACATTCTTGGTTTGGGACCTGTACAGAACAAGGCGTTCCCAGTCATCGTCCAGTAAATGTGTCTCAGGAGAATGTAAGGGAATTTGATGAGTTTCTTTGCCGGTGAAGTATGTTTTCTTCAGGTAATTCCAATACTGCCACCAAGCATTCTCGAAGATAGCAGAGGTATTAGCACACATTACCTCATCCTGAGTTTCCAAATCGGTCCTTCTCTATAGAGAAAAATGGGAAAATTTGCTGTATTATAACCATCATGGAGGTAGGATGTGTGGGACGAAGCAAAGTAATTGCCATGAATAACATTACTTACACATAACTCCTGGACAAACACCTGCAACTGGCATTTTCCATCATCTTCAGTATAATATTTCCAATATGGGAAGATACGCACATACGATTTAACAACATCAAATGCGATAGATGCTAAACTACGACTAGCTGGTTGTGCTTCCTCCACAGGAATAGGCGTACTAACTGGTGAAGTTGGGGTTCGCCGTGATAGTACTGGCCCTTTGGGCACTGGAGCTGCCTTACTAACTGCTCTTGTTTGGGAGCTCTGTGGTGGAGATGGTGCTGTGTCAACAGGAACTGGGTTACTATCGGCTGGGGTTGGGGTTAGATTGGGTGAAGCTGGATCTCTGTCCATCGCAGTAGGGGTACAATCTGCGAGAGTTTGGGTTATGTGTGGTAGGGCTGGTTCTTGTGCATGTACAACCGGGGTGCTATCTCCACCAAGAGGTAGCACTGTTTTATTTGAAGACCATGTTTTTATTCCGCTAGATACTGGCATCACCCGCTCCAATTCAAATGGCTGATAAACAGGAAACATAGTTGAATGTACAGACATTGTATGAGAGACAAATGCAATAGATAGTGTGGAAAAAAGAGGGCATGAAATAGTTGACATGTATATTGTTTAACTAAAACGGATAGCATGACATAATTTCACATATATGATGTCTATCTAAACTGGATAGCATAGCATAACATAATTCAAAGATATGATGAATAACTAAACAGGATCGCATGACATAATTCACCTACATGTTATCTAAGTAATCAAGATTGCATCATTTAATTCACATGTATGATTTATATGCTAAACAGAGGGCATTCGATATGATGTCTGAACTAAGAACATGGTGTTGAATATTGTGTATATGATGTCTAAACTATGCAATGCAAGACACCGTATGCATGATATGAGCAGTATAACCGTGCCAAGTTAGAGCATACACCTCAGTGGGGGAATAGGACTGGTCATCTGTCTCTGAATCCATCTCTGAGGAGCTATCGGGACCCAACAAGAGATCTGCTTACAGGTAGCACTGTCTGCTCTGAAGGCCTTGTTTTCACTCCAGATTTTTCCATCTCCCACCCAAATGGCTGATTCATAGGAAGAGTAGTTTAATGTACAAACATTGTCGACAAATGGAAATGTAATGAAGAAAAGGATGGGAAAGATATCATTCAAATATATGATGCCTGGTTAAACAGGATGGCATTGCACATTTCACATATATTATGGCTGGCTAAAAGACATGAGACTGCATAATTCCCATATATGATATAGAAACTAAACAGGTGGCATTACAGAACATGTCTAAACTAAGCAGATGACATATATGATGTAAAAAGTAGGCACTGCAAGGAAACTTATGCATGATATGACTAACATCATCATGCCAAGGTAGAGCAAACACCTTGGGGGGTAAATAGGAGTGGTCAGCGGCGTCTGAATCCGCCTCAGAACAACTATCTTCCTTTGGATTACAATCTGGAGATGGGTGGGGAGGGTTTTCCATTGAACCCACCATGGAGCGATGTCTGCTGCATGACATTGTATTGCCGCGCAAAACTCTTCTCTTTTTCTCTACATGTTCAGCATGACTGTGTACAATATCTGACATGCATACGAAAAAATATGGTGAGATTATGTAAGGAGAGCATGCAGAAATTTAGAGTGATGGTAACAACCAGTGGATGGATCCAAAAATAATGATAGCAGGCTGATGATTGCTTTAAATTAATAAAAAGACAAATGATGATTGCTTTACTATTTGTTTCCCACCCAAGATGAACAACATAGGCATACTCTAGGTGAACCAGATATTAGACAGACATACTATTCATTGCTGCCTCAATATGTGCCCCACAACTAATTTAGAATTCAAGTTTGAACATTAATTTGGACCTGACTTGGGAGTCCAAGAGCTGAACAGGACGATAAAGTAGCAGGTAAGTTTAAGCAATGCATAACATAAGTAGAAACAAAAGAGTGCGACCTCTCTTGTGGACCTGTGTACTCCTCAGGTTCATCTGCTGAGTCGATGATGGTGATGCCGTTGCGGTGGGTGCCGGCGGCAGGGAAGGATATCTGAGGCGGCGAAAGACGGTCAAGAGTCGTGATGTCTGGTTTGGTGGATGCTTCTGTCGATGGAGCAGCTCAGGTGAGGTGGACGACGTTGCGGCAGGAGCAGGACAAACCACACAAAGTTCCCTTCGACACGTACCTGTAACTGAAGTAATTCTGTAAGGGCTCATTTGGCTTGCATGATTCTTAAAACGCAGGGATAGGAAAAACACCGGAATAGGATAGGAAAATGCACATGGTAAACAAAGCATTTGTAAACACAGGATTTCTATCAACTTGGGTGTTTGGTTTACAGGAATTGGAAGAGCAGAGGAATGCAAAGAAACATGGCCAAAATAAAGTGAAACCATATGAAAGCGTGTACAGTTAGAATGTTATTCTGGCACTAATGCACTTGGTCTTGTTTTCATGCATAGGATTTTGAAAAGTAGGTCCAGGTGGATGTTTTGCTTCATTCCTTTCAAAAAAAATGCATGAATAATTGAATAGTAGAGTACCATTGGAAAATTCCCTATTGCTATGTTTTTCCGTTGAACCAAAATATCCCTAATGGATCAACGTGAATGTATAGTAATAAGTGATGCAACAAGTGTACAACCTCTTTGCCGTAGCCGTGTCGACCTCAGCATCATTGGGTTGGTCGCTGAAGCAGTTGAGGCAGAGGTGGCTGTCGGAGGTGTGGAGGAAGATCTGAGGAATCTGTAGACGGCATCAAGGGCACTGCTCTATTGTGATGGATCGTTCTATCGTTGGAGCAGCTCCGGTGAGCCGTAAGACGTCAAGGCTGAAGCAGCACAAGATAGACATCGTCAATCTCAAGTGGGATTCTAAGAGCATCTCCAGTAGATGATGTAAAATGGACGTAAAATTAACATCACCAAAAACCACCTGACTACAATAGATGAGGTAAAAACTATTGACTCTGAACTTAACTGTTGTCGGATTTCGGGTTCCGGCAGACCCTCAAGGTTCGAACTCTGGGGTGCACGCGGAGATCACACCTACTGCCTACCCACGTCTCGTCACCTCGCAAGGATCTAAACTACACGAAGAACAACGCAAGGGACACGAGGTTTATACTGGTTCGGGCCAGCATTGTGGTGTAATACCCTACTCTAGTGTGTGGTGTGGTGGATTGATTCAGGGGCTGATAGTGAGCAGTACAAAGGGAGAACAGCCTCACAAGGGGCTGTTCTTGAGCTGATGCGATGAAATGCTTGGGTGAGTTCGGTCGCTTCTCTCTCTCTCTCTGGTTGATCTCCCGGTGTCTCTACCCTGGGGTGGCTAGTCCTATTTATAGGTGGAATGTAACGCACCGGATCGATGCGCCAGGTGTCTGCCAGTTATTCGCCGTCGTTGCCATGTCCTTTGTTTGCGTGTTGCACTTTGCCATGTCATCATATGATTTTCATATCATGTCATCATGTGCATCTCATTTTGCATACATGTTCGTCTCCTGCATCCGAGCATTTTCCCCGTTATCCGTTTTGCAATCCGGCACTCCTATGTCCTCCGGCGCCCCCTTTTGCCTCTTTTCGTGTGCGGGTATTAAACATTCTCGGAATGGAACGAGGTTTGCCAAGCGGCCTTGGTATAGCACCGGTAGACCGCCTGTCAAGTTTCGTGCCATTTGGAGGTCGTTTGGTACTCCAACGGTTAACCGGGTATCCGTAAAAGCCCCCTTCTCTTTGCAGCCCAACACCCCTTCCAAAGTGGCCCAAAACCCAGCAAACTCCCCTCCATGCTCTCCGCCGTTCGATCACGATCGCGTGGCCGAAAACCGCACTCCATTTGGAGTCTCCTAGCTCCCTCTACCTATATATGTGTGCCCCTCCCCAATTTTTTCGCAGTCCAAACCCTAGCCATCTTCAACCTCGCGCCGTCGGACACGTCCGCCCATCGACGGACATGTCCGCCCCGCCTCCAGCCAACCGACACCAGCCACGTGGCGCCGCGCCGCCCGCCTCCGCCGCCGGCCCGCTC
>NC_041393.1:418983337-418990198 GCF_002162155.2 Triticum dicoccoides
CCTCTGGCCGCCGGGGAGCGCCGCCCTGCACCGTGCGGGAGCCGCGCCGGCCCGCCTCTTCCCGGCCGCGGCCTCCAGCTCCTGCCGAT
The DNA here is from genome assembly GCF_002162155.2 of Triticum dicoccoides. Classification (NCBI taxonomy): domain Eukaryota; kingdom Viridiplantae; phylum Streptophyta; class Magnoliopsida; order Poales; family Poaceae; genus Triticum; species Triticum dicoccoides. Next base: position 418,983,427 of record NC_041393.1, read on the forward strand.
TCCGTCCTCGACTCCGGCGCCCCGTCGCCCCTCCGTCTCGCCGCTAGCCGGATCCGGCGAGATCCGGCCCGGGAGCTCCTCGCCGCCCTTCCTCCACCCCCGCAGCGAGCAACTCCGGCGAGACTCCAGCCATCCTCGATCCGCGTGCCCCGATACCCCAGATCCCGTTTCGGAGGTGATATTTTCTGCTAAGTCCCCGAATCTGTGATATTTTATGCCATGTTCATCACATCATAACTTGCTGCATAATGCTTCGTTTCGTGCGTGCAATATGTCAAATTGTTCGTCCCGACGAGTACTTCATTCCATTCCATTGAATTATGTTCATTTGAGTCCATCTTGATGCCTGAATCATCGTTGCAAGAGTGCTATATGATTTTTATCTGCTGAAACTGTTATAACATGCTCATTTGTCATTTTTGCCATGCTTGATGTGTGCATCCTATGAGCTTGAGCCCTACATGTGTTTTGATCTATGCTATGCCATCTTTCCAGAGGTGCAATCCATGTATTTTTGTGAGTTGTGTACTGAATGCATCAAGCTCGTTAAGTAGGGTACTTGCCGTTGCTGTTTTCCTGACTGATTCTGTTATAATATGATGCTGTGTAAACCTGCTGCTACAAGTCATTCTATGCATTATCTGGATATGTTCACTAAGGATGTTTTGTTATACATGTCATGCTCTATCCATTCATGCCTTGGTTGCATTTATAGCCTGCTGTATCTTGTTGTAATATTGCTCTCAATTTGCTAAATAATGTTGCTGTCAGCCTGTTAACATTAAGTTCAATGTTGCCATGATTGTTGCTTGTGATTCATGCACCCTATGAACTTGCTCTTGTCATTCTTAGCTTCTTAAACATGTCTTCTTACTGTTGGTTGCCTTTCCATGCCATGTATTGCTCTGTAGTGAGTGGTTCAAGCTCACCAACATGCCTACTTATTGTTGTTCCTGCCATGTATGACTCTGTCATATATTTTGCCATGTTTACATGGGTGCCATCATATCTTCTGTGCCTTTTTGGCTCTTGGTCAGTAAGGGACATTTGTTCTATGCAATTAGTAGATTCACTCCATGCCTTTTTTGCCATGATGAGTTCCTGTAACATGTTGTTTGATAGCTCTAAACATTGCAACCTGAGGTTATTTCCTGATAAGTCTGAAATTGTTATTATTTGCAATCTTGCCATGTCCTTTTGAGCATGTTCTAGTGATTTCTGGAGATAGCTCAGTGATTTCTGGAGATAGCTCAGTGTTCACGTTTTGTCATGCTTTACCTGTAGCTTGTTGTTTTGATGCTTGCAATATGCCTAGTTGCTGTTTTGGACAGTTTGTCCTTTAAACTTGTATAGAGTGTCTGTGTTGAATCGTTGCTCCGTTTTGAGTGTGCTTTATATGAAACTTGCTTGATTTTGCATGTAGCTTCATATTATCATGTTGCATCCTTGTTTTGGGGTGTTTGCTTGATGTTTGTATGCATTTTGCATCAATGCCATGCTTAACTTGTTTTGCTCATATCTTCTAGGCCGTAGCTCCGAATCTAATGAACTTTATATGTAACTTGACTAGAATTTCGTGTAGATCATCTTGGTGCATCTTAACTTGCTGTTTAACAACTTGAACATAAGGTTTATTCAGATCTGGATCCATTTCGAAATTTGCATATGAGGACTTACCGGAATTGTGATATGTTGTTCCTGGCCTCATTTAAACTTGCTTTGATGTGTTGCTCTTGTTTGCATCGTCTCTTGTCATGAGTAGCTTCATGTAGCTTTGTCATGCATCATGCTTGTTGTGGATCATGTCTTGCCTATGTGTGGTGTGTTTACCATGTTGTGTGCTTCTTCTCGATAGTTCCTGTTTCGTTGCGATCGTGAGGATTCATTCGTCTACGCTTGGTTCGTCTTCGTGGCTTCATCTTCTTTATGGACTCGTTCTTCTTCCTTGCGGGATTTCAGGCAAGATGACCGCTACCCTGGATCTCACTACTATCATTGCTATGCTAGTTGCTTCATTCTATCGCTTTGCTGCGCTTCCTATAACTTGTTCTTCAAGCCTCCCAAATTGTCATGAACCTCTAACCTTTGACACCCATCCTAGCAAACCGTTGTTTGGCTATGTTACCGTTTTTGCTCAGCCCCACTTATAGCGTTGCTAGCTGCAGGTGAAGTTGAAGATTGCTCCATGGTGGACAGGGTTATGTTGGGATATCACAATATCTCTTATTTAATTAATGCATCTATATATTTGGTAAAGGGTGGAACACTCGGCCTTATGCCTGGTGTTTTGTTCCACTCTTGCCGCCCTAGTTTCCGTCATACCGGTGTTATGTTCCTGGATTTTGCGTTCCTTACGCGGTCAGGTGATTTATGGGACCCCCTAGACAGTTCGCTTTGAATAAAACTCCTCCAGCAAGGCCCAACCTTGGTTTTACCATTTGCCTCACCACCACCTACCTTTTCCCTTGGGAGTAATTAACCCAAGGGTCATCTTTATTATAGCCCCCCGGGCCAGTGCTTCTCTAAGTGTTGGTCCGAACCGAGCAGCCTGCGGGGCCACCTCGGGGAAACTCGAGGTCTAGTTTTACTCGTAGCTTGACTTATCCGGTGTTTCCCTGAGAACGAGATATGTGCAGCTCCTATCGGGATTGTCGGCGCATCGGGCGGCTTTGCTGGTCTTGTTTTACCATTGTCGAAATGTCTTGTAAACCGGGATTCCGAGACTGATCGGGTCTTCCCGCGAGAAGGAATATCCTTCGTTGATCGCGAGAGCTTATCATGGGCTAAGTTGGGACACCCCTGCAGGGTTATAAACTTTCGAGAGCCGTGCCCGCGGTTATGTGGCAGATGGGAATTTGTTAATGTCCGGTTGTAGATAACTTGACACCAGATCCGAATTAAAACGCATCAACCGCGTGTGTAGCCGTGATGGTCCCTTCTTGGCGGAGTCTGGGAAGTGAACACGGTCTTTGGGTTATGTTTGACGTAAGTAGGAGTTCAGGATCACCTCTTGATCATTGCTAGCTTCACGACCGTTCCACTTGCTCTCTTCTCGCTCTTATTTGCGTTGGTTAGCCACCATATCATGCTTAGCCGCTGCTGCAACCTCACCACTTTACCCCTTCCTTTCCCATTAAGCTTTGCTAGTCTTGATACCCATGGTAATGGGATTGCTGAGTCCTCGTGGCTCACAGATTACTACAACAACAATTGCAGGTACAGGTTATGCGATGATCATGACGCGAGAGCGATGTTTGCTTGATTTGGAGTTCTTCTTCTGCTTCTTCTTCGATCAGGGGATAGGTTCCAGGTCGGCAGCCTGGGCTAGCAGGGTGGATGTCGTTTAAGCTTCTGTTTGTGTTTCATCCGTAGTCGGATGTTGATCCTATGTATGATGTGATGTTGTATTCGTGTGGCATTGTATGTCTTTTGTATATATCCCCATCTATTATGTAATGTTGATGTAATGATATCCACCTTGCAAAAGCGTCTTCAAGATGCGCTTCTATCCTTGGTGGGACCTTCGAGTTCCTTTAGGATAGGGTCGCATCTTGGGCGTGACAAGTTGGTATTAGAGCCTCGACAGACCTTAGGAGCCCCCTTGATTGATCGTGTAGTTTGGCCGTTGTTGAGACTAGAAGAAAACTGTTTTCGGAGTCTAGTTATATTGGAGAGTAGGAATTCTTTTTACTCCTCAGCCCCTTCGTCGCTCTGGTGAGGAATCTTGACGTAGGTGTTTTGAATTACTCCTCTTCCCGTTCAAATTTTTCTTTAGGATCACGTGGTTAGTTTTGTGAGTTGTCCATCCTCTTTTGTCCAGTGCATTTCTCGTCAAGTTGACTCGAGCCTCTTCATCTTTGCCAAGTTCAATCCTCAGTTGTTTTCCTTTCCCACCCGCCCACCCTTCTTCCTCTCGGAACCGGAATCCATAATCGAGTATCCATCCTACTCGTGCGAAGTCTTTGCTTTCTTTCCTCAATGATTTCAATCGGTGTTTTCTCTTCAAGATATTCGTCGGTTTTCCCCTTCCAAGTTCCCTTTGTTTTACCGCCCTCCCACCCTCTTATTCCCGGAGTTCGAGTTTCTTCCGACCATCAATTCCATTTGTGTGGAGCCTCTTCAGTCTTCCCTCAATTATTTAAACGGTGAATTCTCGTCTCGTTCATCATTCTTCATCTCTTTTTCTTTTCCGGTGGATTCAATTCAAGTTTTTCGGTAGTGATTATATTCTTTTCCTCGGATCAAGTGTTCTCCTTGCTCATTTCCTCTCGCCAGATTATCCTTCCGGAGTGTTCAAGACATCTCAGGAGATTCGTCTGGGTTCGAATCAATTCGAGGGTGTCACCTCATTCAAATTCTTCAATCATTCTGGTGCATCATCTAACTCTTCAACAATCCTTTTCAATGTTGTTTTCTCTCTTCAGTGGGCCTTAACCCACAGGTCTTTTCCCAGGATCTTACCTAACTCTTCTAATTTCCCCGGAGTTATTCTCAAATTCTTTTCAAAGTGTGACGTAAGAATGGATTTCATCAGTCAGATGCCTTTCCAAGATCAATTTCAAATCATTTCATTGTCGGCTCAACCTCTTTGCTTTTCATTCTCCCGGAGTACCTCAGTAATTTTGGTGGTGTTTCTCGTCGTCATTTGAAGATCGAAGAAGAATTTTCCCTCTAAATCTTGTCCGTTCTCTCGAAGATTCATGGTTCTAGCTTCATGTTATCTTCTCAAATTATTCGGTTTGTCAGATATTCTTTTCTTACCCATCCGGAGTATTTCAGGAGTTGTGTTTCCGTTTCGTTTCACCGGAGGCCATCGCTCCAGAAAAATTCTTCGCCCTCACATTTTAGCTAACGTTATCCAATTATCCCGGTGCTTCATTCGAGTGTTCGTTATCAACTCATGATCTCTTTGTTCTTTTGCATCTAAATCCCCCTCTAGCATATTGGTTCTTCTAATTCTTCCCGGTGATTCATTCTCCTTCATCAGTCATTTTGAATTCTTACGGTGGTTCATTCAAGATTCTTTTTCTTTCATTGTCATATTAATTCTTTCATTCTTTTCAATCCTACCGGTGGTTCATGAAGATCTTCTCAAGTTTGCGATATGTCACTTCTCAATCCTTTTTCAAGAAGAATAAGTAGTATGCAAAATCCATTGCTTGTCATCAATTTAATTTGATGAAGGATAAGCACACAATAAATCTTATTCTTATTTAATCCAAGTGATTAATCCTTTTCTTCGGAGTTTGTTCTTCATGAATAAATTCTAGTTCCAAGTGTTTTCATCTTTTCTTTTCCGGAGTTCATTTTCCTCGGCCTTTTGTCGGAATCTCCATCTAAATCATCGCAAGGCTCATCTTATTCTTTCATCAATCATTCTATCTCATCATCCTTTTGTCACCGGAGTTCTTCATGATATTTCTTCATGATTTAATTCATTCTGCAAGTGTTCATCAAGATTTTGTTGGAGGAGCTCAAGTATCTTTTCTTCTCGCATCTCGAAGTGCAATTAATTCTCCGTATTCTTTTGAAATGGAGTTTTGCATTTCTTCGTTCTTCTCAGCTATTCAATCTTTTCCATTTGTGGTCGGAGATCACCTCATAATTTTGAGATGTTATCTATAAGTCCACAACAAGCTTATTCTTTTCGTTGTTGATTTTCTCAACAACTCCGTTCAATTCTTTCTTCTGAGGTTGCTTTCTATTTCATTCGTGGCACAAGTTGTCATTTTCTTCTCCGTTCTTTTCATTCAACTCTTTCAATCCTTTCCAGAGATTTGGTGTCATGTCTTCATCAAGTATCAGTCCATCCTATCAAGCTCGTGTTCTATTCCTCTATGTTTTAGCCGGAGTGTTGCCTAAATCCTTTTCAGTCTTAGTCGTTTCTTATCTCGTTCTAACCGGAGTGGTTTCATAGTCCATCTGATTCCGTGAGCTTTCGATTCTCGTCGTTCCTCTCTGCTTCTCGAGGGCTCTCGATTCTTTGTGTCCTCTCTTGAGTCTTGTTTCACCTCATCCCTTTTTACCTTCCATCTCGGTCCTAAGATCTCGGGACGAGATCTCTTGTTAGTGGAGGAGTGTTGTAATGCCCCGGATTCGATGCGCCAGGTGTCTGCCAGTTATTCGCCGTCGTTGCCATGTCCTTTGCTTGCATGTTGCACTTTGCCTAGTCATCATATGCTTTTCATATCATGTCATCATGTGCATCTCATTTTGATACATGTTCATCTCATGCATCCGAGCATTTTCCCCGTTGTCCGTTTTGCAATCCGGCACTCCTATGTCCTCCGGTGCCCCCTTTTGCCTCTTTTCGTGTGCGGGTATTAAACATTCTCGGAATGGAACGAGGTTTGCCAAGCGGCCTTGGTATAGCATCGGTAGACCGCCTGTCAAGTTTCGTGCCATTTGGAGGTCGTTTGGTACTCCAATGGTTAACCGGGTATCCGTAAAAGCCCCCTTCTCTTTGCAGCCCAACACCCCATCCAAAGTGGCCCAAAACCCAGCAAACTCCTCCATGCTCTCCGCCGTTCGATCACGATCGCGTGGCCGAAAACCGCACTCCATTCGGAGTCTCCTAGCTCCCTCTACCTATATATGTGTGCCCCTCCCCGATTTTTCGCAGTACAAACCCTAGCCATCTTCAACCTCGCGCCGCCGGACACATCCGCCCGCCGACGGACATGTCTGCCCCGCCTCCGGCCAACCGGCGCCTGCCACGTGGTGCCGCGCCGCCCGCCTCCGCCGCCGGCCCGCTCGGCCCGCCGCGCCCCCC
>NC_041393.1:418990762-419025494 GCF_002162155.2 Triticum dicoccoides
CCGCGCCGCCTCCGGCTGCCGGGGAGCACCGCCCTGTGCCGTGCAGGAGCCGCGCCGGCCCGCCTCTGCCCGGCCGCGGCTTCCAGCTCCGGCCGCTTCCGTCCCCGACTCTGGCGCCCCGTTGCCCCTCTGGCTCGCCGCCGGCCGGATCCGGCGAGATCCGGCCCGGGAGCTCCTCGCCGCCCTTCCTCCTCCCCCGCAACGAGCAACTCCGGCGAGACTCCGGCCGTCCTCGATCCACGTGCCCCGAAACCCTAGATCCCGTTTCGGAGGTGATATTTTCTGCCAAGTCCCCAAATCTATGATATTTTATGCCATGTTCATCGCATCATAACTTGCTGCATACTGTTTCGTTTTGTGCGTGTAATTTTTCAAATTGTTCGTCTCGCCGAGTACTTCATTTCATTCCATTGCATCATGTTCATTTGAGTCCATCTTGATGCCTGAATCATCGTTGCAAGAGTGCTATATGATGTTTATCTGCTGAAACTGTTATAACATGCTCATTTGTCATTTTTGCCATGCTTGATGTGTGCATCCTATGAGCTTGAGCCCTACATGTGTTTTGATCTATGCTATGCCATCTTTCTAGAGGTGCAATCCATGTATTTTTTTGTGTTGTGTACTGAGTGCATCAAGCTCGTTAAGTAGGGTACTTGCTGTTGCTGTTTTCCTGACTGATTCTGTTATAATATGATGCTGTGTAAACCTGCTGCTACAAGTCACTCTATGCATTATCTGGAGATGTTCACTAAGGATGTTTTGTTATACATGTCATGATCTATCCATTCATGCCCTTGTTTGCATTTATAGCCTGCTGTATCTTGTCGTAATCTTGCTTTCAACTTGCTAAATAATGTTGCTGTCAGCCTGTTAACATTAAGTTCAATGTTGCCATGATTGTTGCTAGTGATCCATGCACCCTATGAACTTGCTCTTGTCATGCTTAGCTTCTTAAACATGTCTTCTTACTGTTGGTTGCCTTGCCATGCCATGTATTGCTCTGTAGTGAGTGGTTCAAACTCACCAACATGCCTACTTATTGTTGTTCCTGCCATGTATGAATCTGTCATATCTTTTGCCATGTTTACATGGGTGCCATTATATCTTATGTGCCTTTTTGGCTCTTGGTCAGTAAGGGACATTTGTTCTATGCAATTAGTAGATTCATTCCATGCCTTTGTTTTCCATGATGAGTTCCTGTAACATGTTGTTTGATAGCTCTAAACATTGCAACCTGATGTTATTTCCTGATAAGTCTGAAACTGTTATTATTTGCAATCTTGCCATGTCCTTTTGAGCATGTTCTAGTGATTTCTGGAGATAGCTCAGTGTTCATGTTTTGTCATGCTTTACCTGTACTTCATGTCCATGCCTTTTGTTATTATGTTAAGATGCTGTAGCTTGTTGTTTTGATGCTTGCAATATGCCTAGTTGCTGTTTTGGACAGTTTGTCCTTTAAATTTGTATAGAGTGTATGTGTTGAATCGTTGCTCCGTTTTGAGTGTGCTTTATATGAAACTTGCTTGATTTTGCATGTAGCTTCATATTATCATGTTGCATCCTTGTTTTGGGGTGTTTGCTTGATGTTTGTATGCATTTTGCATCAATGCCATGCTTAACTTGTTTTGCTCATATCTTCTAGGCCGTAGCTCCGAATCTAATGAACTTTATATGTAACTTGACTAGAATTTCGTGTAGATCATCTTGGTGCATCTTAACTTGCTGTTTAACAACTTGAACATAAGGTTTATTCAGATCTGGACCCATTTTGAAATTTGCATATGAGGACTTACCAGAATTGTTATATGTTGTTCCCGGCCTCATTTAAACTTGCTTTGATGTGTTGATCTTGTTTGCATCGTCTCTTGTCATGAGTAGCTTCATGTAGCTTTGTCATGCATCATGCTTGTTGTGCATCATATCTTGTCTATGTGTGGTGTGTTTACCATGTTGTGTGCTTCTTCTCGATAGTTCCTGTTTCGTTGCGATCGTGAGGATTCGTTCGTCTACGCTTGGTTCGTCTTCGTGGCTTCATCTTCTTCATGGACTCGTTCTTCTTCCTTGCAGGATTTCAAGCAAGATGACCGCTACCCTGGATCTCACTACTATCATTGCTATGCTAGTTGCTTCGTTCTATCGCTTTGCTGCGCTTCCTATAACTTGTTCTTCAAGCCTCCCAAATTGCCATGAACCTCTAACCTTTGACACCCATCCTAACAAACCGTTGTTTGGCTATGTTACCGTTTTTGCTCAGCCCCACTTATAGCGTTGCTAGCTGCAGGTGAAGTTGAAGATTGCTCCATGGTGGACAGGGTTATGTTGGGATATCACAATATCTCTTATTTAATTAATGCATCTATATATTTGGTAAAGGGTGGAAGGCTCGGCCTTATGCCCGGTGTTTTGTTCCACTCTTGCCGCCCTAGTTTCCATCATACCGGTGTTATGTTCCCGGATTTTGCGTTCCTTAAACGGTCGGGTGATTTATGGGACCCCCTCGACAGTTCGCTTTGAATAAAACTCCTCCAGCAAGGCCCAACCTTGGTTTTACCATTTGCCTCACCACCACCTACCTTTTCCCTTGGGAGTAATTAACCCAAGGGTCATCTTTATTATAGCCCCCCAGGGCCAGTGCTTCTCTAAGTGTTGGTCCGAACTGAGCAGCCTGCGGGGCCACCTCGGGGAAACTCGAGGTCTGGTTTTACTCGTAGCTTGACTTATCCGGTGTTGCCCTGAGAACGAGATATGTGCAACTCCTATCGGGATTGTCGGCGCATCGGGCGGCTTTGCTGGTCTTGTTTTACCATTGTTGAAATGTCTTGTAAAACGGGATTCCGAGACTGATCGGGTCTTCCTGCGAGAAGGAATATCCTTCGTTGATCGCGAGAGCTTATCATGGGCTATGTTGGGACACCCCTGCAGGGTTATAAACTTTCGAGAGCCGTGCCCACGGTTATGTGGCAGATGGGAATTTGTTAATGTCCGGTTGTAGATAACTTGACACCAGATCCGAATTAAAACGCATCAACCGCGCGTGTAGCCGTGATGGTCCCTTCTCGACGGAGTCCGGGAAGTGAACACGGTCTTTGGGTTATGTTTGACGTAAGTAGGAGTTCAGGATCACCTCTTGATCATTGCTAGCTTCACGACCGTTCCGCTTGCTCTCTTCTCGCTCTTATTTGCGTTGGTTAGCCACCATATCATGCTTAGCTGCTGCTGCAACCTCACCACTTTACCCCTTCCTTTCCCATTAAGCTTTGCTAGTCTTGATACCCATGGTAATGGGATTGCTGAGTCCTCGTGGCTCACAGATTACTACAACAACAGTTGCAGGTACAGGTTATGCGATGATCATGACGCGAGCGATGTTTGCTTGATTTGGAGTTCTTCTTCTGCTTCTTCTTCGATCAGGGGATAGGTTCCAGGTCGGCAGCCTGGGCTAGCTGGGTGGATGTCGTTTGAGCTTCTGTTTGTGTTTCATCCGTAGTCAGATGTTGATCTTATGTATGATGTGATGTTGTATTCGTGTGGCATTGTATGTCTTTTGTATGTATCCCCATCTATTATGTAATGTTGATGTAATGATATCCACCTTGCAAAAGCGTCTTCAAGATGCGCTTCTATCCTTGGTGGGACCTTCGAGTTCCTTTAGGATAGGGTCGCATCTTGGGCGTGACACGGAAGCCCTGGGCCTCTTCCCAAATATTGAGCGGGAAGGGCGCCAACAATTGGCCATTTTGAAGGGGAACATCTAGTACACTTATCCTGACTAAAGTCGGTCCTCGCCTGCAAAAGACTCAGACAATGACGCCGGTTTGGGCTCCACGATGACCTCCATCCTGCCGTTCTGCTGGTCTTGGTCTTGTTGCACCAAAATGGTTGCCTTTGCTTGATACTCTTGCCTACGCTTGACCCCTTTGCACCAAAGAGGAAACAAGGACTCTGCACGGGCCAGCGCCCGCCTGGCGCCCGCCTGGCTTCAGTCGTCATGGCTTGCGTCACGGGCACCTCGTGAGGTACCTCGCCTTGATATCTCTGCCTCCTTGCGAGCCAGCCTGACGAGGCTGTGCCCGAGGAAGCCTCCTGTCGCCCGCCCCACGAGCCTTGGCCCCTCGCGAGGGTCTTGAACATGTGTTGATGAAGATGGGCCATACTGGGCCACTCCCTGAGCCACGCCGCAGGCCGCAGGCAGGCAAGTCTGGGTACCCCCATTCCCAGAACGCTGATAGTAGCCCCCGGGCCCAAGGCGCGCCTGGACTTGGCTTAGCAGAGAAGCGAAGGGGCAAGTGCGGAGCGCTGCGGGCCCCATCAGCCTGCGGCCTTGGGCGCCGCATGGCGGTTGATTGGACGTGGGCGTCCCTGCTCCCCACAGTGCCTCGACAACTACACGAATTGACAAGAGAGCTGTACCCGTCCAGGCTTACCTTCTTTGCCTTCTCCATTAATTGCCCAGATCCCCTTTCTCGCTCCTATCCTTCTTGCTTCCGAAATCCCCAGATCTACTCCAACCCTGCATCTTAGCAAGGCATGGCGCCTCGCCAGACCCCAGTCGTAGCTTGGTACTCGCCCGCTCTGGATCCTCCAAATGTGTCGGAGAAGAACCTTGCCCGGATGCGCCAGGTGATGGCGGCGCAGGGCAACGACGGGGTGGCTGTGCTCAAGGTTGGTTCCGCCCTTCCCGAGGACGAAGGAAGCACCTTCTACCCGCTCTTCGTAAGCGCCATCGCCGCCGGCCTGGTGCCTCCCTTCTTCCTCTCTGTTCTCTGCCATTACAACCTGCAAGCTCTGCACCTCCATCCCAACTCTGTTCTTCTCCTGGCGATTTTCGCCTACTACTGCGAGGCTCATGTTGGGGTAAGGCCCTCGGTGGCCTTGCTGCACCATTACTTTTACCTCCAGGTTTCTCACGGCCCCATCACCGCGTGTGTGAGCTTTGTTGTGTACACCAGCTCCAATGCTATCTCGAAGCCCGGGAAGAGGATTGAAGGCTTTAGGAGCAAGTGGGTCATGGTGGATGCTGGGCGCATCCATCCCTGGCTGATCCTGCCCATGAGGCAGCCCGAGGTCGTCGACGCTTGGTCCCGCGTGAAGCTCGTCGATCCCCGCGCGAAGCCAGTGCTGGAGAGGATGGACGCGGACCTGTGGCCGGGCAACATGGCGACGGTGAAACTGACCAGGGCGTCGCTCCTGAGGGAGTTCCTGGAGCACCGGGTGGCTCCGCTCCGGGAACACTCGCTCCCGCTGTGGGGGCTAGGGGAGGCTGATGCCGCCCTTCGTCCGAGCTCCGTAGTCCTGGCCGACGAAGATCTGGCCGCGGTCCTCCAATCCTTGGTTGGGGGTAACGTGGCGAGATTGGAGGGTGCTCCTGTACCCCTGTTCCTTCGGGATGATTGGGAGCAGGTGGTGAACTCCATGCCCGTTTCCGACAGGGACGGGCCTATGCCTGCGGAGGTTCCTGAGGACCTGGCGGCCCTGGCGACGGTGAACGTATCCTCCGACGACTCCGGCAGAGAGGAGGAAGAAGAGGAGTAGGAGGAGGAGCCCGACTCCGAGGCGACCGATGGGGAGTCGAGAGCGCCCCTCCCTCGGCGCAGGTCCCGTGCTCTTCGCCTCATGCCGGACGACGACGAGGATGGCGACGAGCGAGGCGGTGAGTGCTCGCCCCTGAGCCCGAAGAGGGGCAGGATGGGGCTGGTTCTCCGCAGGCCTGCACCGGCTCTGAGGCAACCTGCAGACGCGCCTCCTGCTCCCGAGTCTCTTGAGGTTGATCCCAGCAGCCGGCTGTCGGACTTCAAGTTCGGCCGGAGGTTGCTTGAGCCCGCGGGCAATGACCAGTAAGTGCTTGATTCTCATTTTGCTTCTTGTTTTGTTGCTGAGGCTTGACGTCCATATTCCTTGGCTAGGCCAGTGCCTGCGGCGAAAAAGCTGAAGGGGGCCCCTGAGGCTTCGTCCGGGGCAGCGCTTCCACCTGCGGGAGAAGGGGACGGCAAGGCCCGGGCCTCTCCTGCCCGGTCATCCTCGCGAGGCCTGGCGGGGCGTGCTGGGGCGACCTCAGCCCCCGTGGCCCAAGCGACTCCTGAGGTGTCCTCGCTTGACGCCACTACCGCAGTCATTGGGGCGCAGAAGGTCCCAACTCATGGTGCTGTGATTACGCTGCCGTCTTCTCCTCCTACTCCGCCAACTGCCATTTCTCCGACTCCTTCTACTGTCCTAGATCGTGCTGCTGCTGAGCTGGACCGGCTGCGAGAAGATCTTCAGGGCGCCGAACCTCGCTTGGTGGCCGGGCGCCTGGAGCTGGCCTCCGGCTGGGTCCGCTGTGATGCTTCAGTTCGAGCGGCGCTGGCTCAGGCCACGACGGCTTGCGACGAGGAGAAGCAGGCCATCCTTCAGGCCAAGGCCGCTCGCGACACCGCCTTGGGTGAGGTTGCAGATGTCTGGGGTCGCTGCAAGGCGCTGGAGAGCGAGCTACAAGGCCTGCGCGACCAGCTCGCCAAGGAGGTCCGTGACCGCCAGGAGGAGGAGGAAGATATGAAGGCTCGTGAGGCTGCCACCAAGGACCGGGATGCCAAACTTGATGAACGCCATGGCCGCTTAGGTATGCTGGAGCGGGCGTTGGAGGCGAAGAGGGTCGAGCTGGATGGCAAGGCGCGGGTCCTGACCGAGGACCACGTGGCCTTCGCGAAGCAGGAGGAGAAGGCTCGCACCTTGTTGAAGACGCTTTATGATAGCGGCCTGGAGAGCCTGCTGGCCGGTGCCGAGGACGGCCCTGCCAAGTTGCTTCCCTTCCTGGTCCGCGCCCTTGAAGATGTCGCCCTCGGCCTTGGCCCCATGGCTGAGGCTGAGGCGCGTGTCCTTTCTTCTGTAGCGCTGACGCGTGTCTTCACCCACGTCTACCTTCGCGACCCCGACATTGACCTTGACAGCTTGCTGGAGCCTGTGAGCGGCGAGCTTGCCGCTGTCGTTGCTGAGGCCGTGAAGGGTCGAGTGGAGGCTCTGCCGACCAAGTTCTGTGCTTTCAGCACCAAGCCAAGGCGAGGTGCTGCCGATCCTGAGGCTCCACGAGGCGAAGTCGCCCAACGCAGCTCCGTCACCAGCGATGGCACTGCCAGAAAGTGACCCCTTCATGGCTCCTATCCTGTTTTTAGCTCCTGCGACATGTATCATGCCTTGTGGAGGCATTTAAACTTGTGTTTTGCATTGTGAAAGCACTCTATGGACTGTAATATTTGCTTTTGAATTCCTTGAGATTTGCGCCTTTCCTTCCTACTTGCTTGTGTTCTACGTCAGCACAGCCCAGCCCCGCGCATACCTCAGCCGCCGTTAGCCCTGACTGGAAACTAGGACGGGACCAAGGAGTGAGGGGCTACGTGACCAGTTAGGCTCCTGAGTCGCGATGCTCAGGAGTCCCCCTTAACGCGCGAATAGCAAGTAGGGAGGGGAGATGTATGAGTAAATCTACCATTCTACATCAGCAGAGCTCGGCCCCGCGCATACCTCAACCGCTGTTAGCCTTTCGAAACTAAGGGGTGAGGGGCTACGTGACCAGTTAGGCTCCTGAGTCGCGATGCTCAGGAGTCCCCCTTGACGTTCGAATGGCCTTCGTACCTTGGCTCCGCTCGGGGAGAGACGTGCGATGAACCAGGCCCGAGGGGCCTGGCTAGGTGGCGTGCGCCTGGGCGTGACCCAGGCGTAGCCCCCGTGTCCAGCCCCCTCGCACGGCACTCCCGAGGGGAGGCGTTACGATGGGGCCGGACAATGAGCTCTGGGCTCCCTGAGGTTGATGCGGCCGGGGGCCACCCTCAGTTTTTTATCACCAGCGCGGAGCATAGCGCTTCCGTATATGTACGGGCATAGCCGCTCCTCGGCAGTGTCGTCAGCCAGCATGGAGCATGGTGCTCCGACTGGTGCGTGGGAGGGGGCTCCCCTCCGGGAGCAGCCCCCGGGGCGTGTACAGCCCCGCCCTGACACGTGGCTAGCACGGTAGGGCCTGTCGAGGTGTATCTGGGCACCCGTGAGCCAGCGCGGGACTCACGGGGACCTACCTCAAGGCGGGTTGCGCCTGGCTCTGGGCCTTTACTTGTAATGTGTTCCTGCAAATTTGGTTAGATGCCGACGCTCTACGTCCTCAGGTCCCGGCCCTCGAGCGAGCTCAGCCGTCGCTGGTATGCCAAGTCGCGATGCCATGGACAAGGCCAGGAGGTGAGGGCTGGAGAGCCAGTAAGATTCCATGAGTCGCGATGCTCAGGTACCCCCCCTTTAACGTGCAAGTAGCCGACATGAAGGAAGAAGGGTGCCGCCACAGGCATCAAGTAATGATCATGATGGGTCAAACGCACGACCCGAATAAACACGAGAGAGATACATGCCGCTGGGTCTGGCCCGAGTGGCTTGGGGATAATGCAGCCCGAGGGGCACCCCCAACATGGTAAGCTAAAAACATGGACCAAAGGGATACATGCCGCAGGGACGGACCCACATGGCCTGAGAATGATGCAGCCCTGGGGGTGCTCCCAGCTGAAAATGAAACTCGAAGGATGTTACCTGATGATGTTGAATATGAAGGGATGCTGAAGTAGCGGATGACGTGCGCTGCGGAATCCGATCTTTACGAGCCGCCAGGCCCAGGAGCCTCGGGAGGCTTCGGAGGCACTGGCGGCTCCTCGCGGACCATCTCCATCTCCGCCAGGACTGTGGAATGCCTGGCCGCTTGAGCTTCCAAGATGTTCCTCATGAGGCGCTGATGCACAGCAGCCGCGTTCGGCAGGCCGTAAGGCATGCGAACATAGCTGTGGGGTGGACCTTCGCAGCGTCCCACGCGTGAGGGCCAGAGGCGCTCCTGAGAGGTGGATCGGTTGAGTCCTGGTATGTCGATGCAGATGCGCAGCCCACCATCCTCGCCTGGATAGGGAGCCACGGCGGGTAAGCGGCGGCTGCCACTCATGACTCTTGACTCCTGCAGCTCCTGAATGATCTCACTGACGAACTCCTGAGGGTTTGGCCCTCCTTGCCTTGCTCCTTCCTGAGGGAAACGTGCTTTGAAACACGCCTCCAAGTGGTGCCCGAGCGCCTCCCTCGTGATCTTAGCAAAGTCGATGGCCCTCCAGGAGAGAGACCCCGAGCCTTGCTCGAGGAGGGCGCCGGGCGCGCCTTCCTATGCGACAGAAGGAGGTGCCCCCTAAACAGGCGTGGACCCTGAGGGGCCTGCCTCCCGAGGGTTCGGACTAGGCGATGTCTTCTTCTTCTTAGGGGCCTGCCTCCCGCTCCTATGATCTGGGTCTGCAATTGACGCGGCTGTAAAAGCACGTTCCAGAGAACACACAGCATCTCTCTCTTCACAAGGCACCGTAATGACTCCACCGCTTCCTGGCATCTTGAGGACATTGTAGCCGTGATGAGTCACGACCATGAACTTGGCCAGGGCCGGGTACCCGAGGATGGCATTGTACGGCAGGCGAATGTGCGCGACGTCGAAGTCAATGAGCTCGGTGCGGTAGTTGTTGCGCTTCCCGAAGGTAACAGGAAGGCGGACCTGCCCTATCGGAACCGTGGAACCATCAGTGACTCCTGAGAAAGGCTTGGTTGGCTGAAGCTGATTGTATGACACTTGGAGATTGTTGAATGTCTCGATGGATAGGGCATTGAGCCCTGCTCCGCCATCGATGAGGGTCCTGGTGACTTGCACATTGCTGATGATTAGGGAACAAAGCATCGGGAGGACTCCGGCTGTGGCCGCGCACTTGAGCTGATCCGCTGAGCTGAACGTGATGGCGCACGCTGACCACCTGAGAGGGCATGTGGCCTCGAGCTTGGGGAGGACTGCATTCACTTCGCGAGCAAACTGCTTGAAGATGCGTTGAGAGGCCGGGGCCTGAGCGCCGCCCAAGATGCAAGCGATTGCACGCGGCTCTTGGAAGCCTCCAGCCCCGTTGTCCTGATGATGGTCTTCATTCCTCCTCGGCTGTGGTGGCAGAGGAGGGAGGCCCGCATTGCCTTGTGGGCGATCCTCGCGAGGCTGGTCTCTCCAACCTCCCTCGCAAGGCTGGTCCCTCCAACCTCCCTCGCGAGGCTGGTCCTGCCAGCGGTCCTCGCGAGGTCGGTCATGCCACCCTTGGCGAGGGACACGGTCTTCCCATCGTCCTCCACTTCTTTCTCCTCCTCGGCCATAGCCCCGGTCGTTGCACTCGGGGCGTCGGCCGGCACGCACGTCCCGCACGGCCCTAAGCTCTTGGCATTCGTTGGTGTTGTGGGTGTGGAGGTCGTGGTACACGCAGTACCGGCTGCCCTTGGATGACTTAGGCTGATCCCTGCCTCACTTGGTGTCCGGTTCTGCTGTAAGCACGGCAGCCCCCTTGCGCTTCACGTCGTTTACCTTGGGCTTCTTCTCTTCTGGGTCGGCAGCTGGCAGCTCAAGGAGGGAAAGGCGCCCTTCCTCAGCCCTAGCGCACTTGGTCGCCAAATTGAACAGGTCCAGGGAGGTGCACAGGACTTAATGGATCACAAGCTCCTCCTTCATCTTGACGTCACACACGCCATCGGAAAAGGCTGAGATGATGGCCTCCTCAGACACCTTAGTGATCTTAAGGCGAGCGTTGTTGAAACGCTGGATGAACTTCTGCAGGGTCTCTCCCGGCTACGGCTTGATGCGGCGCAAGTCGCTCATGGCCGGGGGCCGGTCGCGGGTGCCTTGGAAGTTGGCGATGAATCGGGTGCGCATCTCGTCCCAGGAGGAGATCGTGCCAGGAGCCAGGTTCAGGAGCCAGGTGCGGGCGCCGTCCTTGAGCGCCATGGGAAACCAATTCGCCATGACCTTCTCGTCTCCATTGGCGGCTTCAATGCCCAGCTTATAGAGCTGGAGGAACTCAGCAGGGTCAGCCGTGCCATCGTAGCGCGGGGGCAGATCTGGCTTGAACTTGCCCGGCGAGGCCACGTCTCGCAACTCGGCGGTCAAGGCACGGCAGCCTGCAATGGCCACGGGAGGCCTTTGGTGATGGAGAGCTTGATCTTGGAAGTCTCCGTGCGGTGCTGCCAGGAGTAGTGCGGGGTCTTGGCATGCTGGAGCAGGAGTGCGTTCATGCCGGGCCGGAGCGGGGAGCACACGTGCAACTTCTTGGGGATGAGGGATCTCTTGGCAGCTCTTCTCTTGCTGTGCTGGCGCCAGACGGAGCGGGTTCCGTCCAGGGGCCACGCGCCTTGGGGCCAAGGCGCCTTCTTGAGGGGGAGGCGGCTGAGGCGCCCCTAGAGCTTCGTCGCTCGCGCAGGGCGGGGTGCGGGGCAGCGAGAGGGATGGCGCAGGGGAGCCCCCAGCGGCGCTGATGAGCTCGATGATGCGGGCGAGCCACTCGTCGTAGAGGTCGTCGACGGGACGGTAGTGCAGGAGCTCCAGCGCCAGGAGCAGCACGCCATGCGCAGCCACAGGAGCGCGACGGGCGTGGGACGAGGAACGGGCTGGGGCCAGCGACGGGGTGGCGGTGCGGCCTTCTCGCCGCACCGAAGGATGCAGGGACGACGCCTGCTGCTCATTCCCCGCCGGGCCGGTGGCGGCGTTGACGGCAGGCGACGGGGAACGGCGGGGGTGCCCGCCGACGGGGGCCCTCTGGGCGACGTGAGTGGCGAGAGCGGCCCGGCGCTCGGCGCGGGCTCGACGAGCGTTTGACATGGATGCGCCGGGCGGCGGAACACGGGGCGACAGAAGGCGGATTCTGGTGCATCCCTACCTGGCGCGCCAAATGTCGGATTTCGGGTTCCGGCAGACCCTCTAGGTTCGAACTCTGGAGTGCACGCGGAGATCACACCTACTGCCTACCCACATCTCCTCGCCTCGCAAGGATCTAAACTACACGAAGACCAACGCAAGGGACACGAGGTTTATACTGGTTCGGGCCACCATTGTGGTGTAATACCCTACTCCAGTGTGTGGTGTGGTGGATTGCCTCAGGGGCTGATAGTGAACAGTACAAAGGGAGAACAGCCTCGCGAGGGGCTATTCTTGAGCTGGTGCAATGAACTGCTTGGGTGAGTTCAGTTGCTTCTCTCTCTCTCTCTGGTTGATCTCCCGGTGTCTCTACCCTGGGGGTGGCTAGTCCTATTTATAGGCGGTAGCCCTGGGCCTCTTCCCAAATATTGAGCGGGAAGGGCACCAACAATTGGCCATTTTGAAGGGGAACATCTAGTACACTTATCCTGACTAAAGTCGGTCCTCGCCTGCAAAAGACTCAGACGATGACGCCGGTTTGGGCTCCACGATGACCTCCATCCTGCCGTTCTGCTGATCTTGGTCTTGTTGCACCAAAATGGTTGCCTTTGCTTTATACTCTTGCCTGCGCTTGCCCCCTTTGCACCAAAGAGGAAACAAGGACTCTACGCAGGCCGGCGCCCGCCTGGCGCCCGCCTGGCTTCAGTCGTCATGGCTTGCGTCATGGGCACCTCGTGAGGTACCTCGCCTTGATCTCTCCGCCTCCTCGCGAGCCAGCCTGACGAGGCTGTGCCCGAGGAAGCCTCCTGTCGCCCGCCCCGCGAGCCTTGGCCCCTCGCGAAGGTCTTGAACATGTGTTGATGCAGATGGGCCGTACTGGGCCACTCCCTGAGCCACGCTGCAGGCCGCAGGCAGGCAAGTCTGGGTACCCCCGTTCCCAGAACGCCGACAACTGTCAAAACTGAAATTTACTGTGGAATCTGAATGCTACTGTCGAAACTGAATGCAATGGTAGCAGAGAGGCACTTGACA
Organism: Triticum dicoccoides; assembly: GCF_002162155.2. Taxonomy (NCBI): domain Eukaryota; kingdom Viridiplantae; phylum Streptophyta; class Magnoliopsida; order Poales; family Poaceae; genus Triticum; species Triticum dicoccoides. The sequence goes on from NC_041393.1 coordinate 419,003,490, forward strand.
TGTAGTTTAGAGAGGGCCTGCAGTTCATCTTCAACCTGTACCCCCTGAGCCGCCAGCCACCACCGGCCAAACCGCCGGCCCCAGTGCCGCCTCGCCGCCCCGAAACAACTTGCCACCGCCGCCCCGGCCAGCCCTCTAGACCCCCCGCCCCCCCACCCTGAACCCTAAGATAGATAGTGGGGTACCTCTCCGGCGAGCTCCCGTCCCTGCTGCGGGTGGTTCTTCCTTAACTCTGGCAAGCCCCCCAACCCCTGAAAATCGACTGACCCAAAAGTCGATTCAGTCGACTAAAGTGTGGCTTAATCGGAGCAGAGCAGCAGCACGAGCGAGGGGGAGAGCAGCAGCAGCAGCTGGGCGAGCGAGCGATTGAGCGAGAGCCGGAGCAGTAGCAGCAACGCGAGCGAGCGAAAGCTGGAGTAGCAGCAGCAGATCCGGCTGGTATGGACGCCGCCGCCGAAGGGGCCTCGCACTGGGGGAGAGCCGCCGTGGAGATGTCGCCCGCGGCGCCGGCTTCAAGGTAGCCGCTCCATGGGGGTGCGGGATGGAGCACCGTCAGCGCCGGGAGGTCGAGTTAAGGAGAAGGTGCGATGCGATGAGTGTACAACCTCTTTGGTGGCACCAAGTAGGCCTCGGCTTCGTCCGAGGAGTCAGTGAGGATGCTGCGGTTCTGGTGGAGCAGGTTAAGGTGGTGCTGTGGGGATGGAGTAGCCGCGATAGAAGATGCGATCATCGGAGCAGCTCCTTGGAGGTGGAGGACGGGGCGGCTAAACCGGCGGGACGGTGAGATGGACGACAGATCCTCTTCCGGGGAGGTGGACGAGGGACGTCGAGCTGTTGCGGTGGACGACATCGTCGGGGAAGAGGCCCCGGCTGGGCAGCGGTGACGTGGCGGACGGAGGAGGGTGGGGTTTCGCGGCTGGGGCGGAGAGGTTATGGCGGCCTGGGATTTTGAATGGCGAAAAGGGGGCGATGGAAGGGGGTGAAGCATGACTTAGGGACGCGCTTGTCCAAAATGTAGGGTGTGTTACAAAAGTACCCGCCACCGATTTGAACTAGCGGCCCTTTCGGCTCAGGGTTAGAAGGGGGATTTCGCGTGTCGGGATTCGGCAGCTGGAGGGAGTTTTCGCGCGCGTTGTAGTTTCGGGATAGCAAGGCGCGGGTTGTGAAGGCGCCAGTTTTGAGAGCACGATATCTGAATTTTCGGGATATAACAAGACGCGGGTTGAATTTTAAGGACAAGCCTAACGTGTAGTAATATTGTACTTGTACGACCAAATCAATTCGCACTTCCCTCAACCAAAAAGAAAACAAAAAAAAAATAAAACTATTCACACCACACAAAGAGAGAGTCTTGCCCCGCTTTACTATACAAATGCTATTCAAAGCTACCCCCTCCTTCCATCTATATAGGGCCTAATGCTTTTTTCAATGCTAACTTAGAGCAAATATTAGAGCAATGATATATGACATGCAACTTACACAAAGCACACCGTTAAATTCGTCTGTGAAAGGTTCTTTTAATGATATAATTTTCACATTGTGCATGTCATGTACTATTAATCTTGTCAATAGTCAAAGGCGGTCTTAAAAATCTCATTACGCCCTATATAGATGGAAGGAGGGAGTATGAATCCATGTTATGTCCTATTAAATTTTTTCGCTTGCTGTGTAATGCATGTAACCTACTCATACCAACATTTTAGTGCATTCCAAATGTCTATACTACTGCTGCAATTCGAACTAAATTTGAATTTGTTTCTCTATTTCAATAAGGATCTACAATCATGATTGTTGCCAACTTCAACCATCATTCGTGTATTACCTTAATAACACACCACATGATTACTATAGAGATAGATATGAACTATGTGTACTACATGAACTCGAATTCTATTTTTTGAATACACTTGATGTTGATTCCAAATAATAGTACATTTGATGTACTAACTATATATTCATAATCTAAACCATGTTCCATACGTACACCGTGTTTATCACACAAAGTATAGTGCCCTGCCCCTACATTATGACAAGTATTTAGACCTGAGTTGCAAAAGCGACACATTAGCCCAAATTATAATCAATGTTCTACATTATGATATCTTCTTCAAGTATCCATATCCACTTTTTATAATGAATTATGATCTGTGTTCGTATTTTACACCTTCACGATCCTCTTCTATTTGTAGCTAGCTAGCGCTAACTTTCTATCGTGCATGCACACGCCCGCCCCCCTCACACACCCTTAGCGTCCCCTCCATCGCACACGTTCATTATTTCTCTTTAGGTCGTCCACCAGCGGTGTGTGTAGGCCCCCGGCTCCTTCTTTCTGGCACACACCGGTCGATATACCTCTCTAGCCAAGTGTGCCTACAACAAACACATATATACTTCCCCTCTTCTCTTCTCACCGTCCATGCCCCCATATGTCCAATACGATTCCACGCAGGTGCACACTCCCACCCCTCTTTTCATTTATCACATGCTCGCACACTCCTCCCCCCTCGACATGGTAGGCCTCTTGCACCACCTCCTAGCCACACCCTCTCCCCCTGTCTGCCTCTCCGGACCTTATTTGCTTCTAACACATGCAGACGTGTATATGAACTGATCTCCCTACATATAGCTAGGTCGACTATAATTCGTTTTCTCCAAGCACCGATACACTTACCTCGCTAGTTATGTCTCTCCTTTTCTCGGACACACGACGGTTGATCTTTCTATGTAGTTACGCATGCTTACCACAACCATATCTTCTCCCCTTATCATCCTTGAATACCTCCCAACCCGTCTCTCACACGCACGTGCATAGACAGACAGACATCCTCCGCCCTCTCTTATTGATATTGTACTCATACCCTCCGTTTGTCTAGCAGGCCTCTCCCACCATTTGTGAGACGCCACTCCACCACCAACCCTCTGATGCTCTACCTTTGTCTTTTTCCCAACCTTATTCCTCTGCTACACATATCCATGGATGTTGATCGATCTCCCTCAATACATAGCTAGGTCTCTCTCCTTCCCCACACATATACTAGTCGACCGGTCTCTACCCCCCCCCCACACCGATAGTCGAACGTTGTAGGTAGGTATCCATGCCACGGAGAAGAACTGCACCTCTGCCCTCTCAAATTCCAGTAGGCCAGCCACCCTATATCTTTGACATGGGCAAACACAAATTTGATGGCACTCTTTATCGATCGCGCAACCACACACTTCATCCATGTTTTCAATTCTATCGATATCTCACGTCCATGACTCTGTTTCACACACATTGCATATGTTACGTTTTTCTGATTGAGATATCATCAACACATTGCCTCTATTTCGCACAAACCATCTCTCTCACACCCACCCACGTACGTACGTGCACCTAAAGAAGAAGTGCACGCAGGACGCACGTACTCACGTCTCATTCCCGGCCACACCCGCAGGGGTACATGGTGGAGTTCGTTTCTGTACGAAAAGGCAGCCTACGTGATAATTTGACGCGTGTTGTAGTTGTTTACTCGAAGGAGGGTCGGGTACCACGCCTAGAATATAAAACGATTGCCGTGGGGAAAATAGAAAAATGAGTTTGTCTCTCGTCACACCATCTCACACAAGGCCGCCGTGGCCTCTCTCTCTCAGCGTTGGTTAGTGATCCGGCCGCATCCCGTCTGCCGGCGGAAAGGGAGGATGTGCATCGTTTCTCCGTTCGACGGTGTTGAGGCAGCTCGTCCCGATCTGCGGTACCCGCCGTTCTCTGACCAAGCTCCGGCGCGGTAGGGCCTTCGCCACTTGCTCGCTGCCGCAGTATGGGTAGATCCCGGCCGCCAGCGCCCTCCTAGTAACATCCCGACGACCCTCAGGTACATCTTCCTCCGGCCTTGCTCCACTGCCCATCTTCCCATGTTACTGCATGTGGATCTTCTTTAGTTGTTTGCTTAAATCATATCTCGGCCGGCGTACTTTCCATCTTGCAATCTCATCCTCAACCCATTTTTGATAAACCACCATGTGCTATCTTTCCCTTTTTACATGGAACAAGCTTCTTTTTTGTCGGCGTATGTGTCTACAACTCGTGTTATTGGGCAGTAATTGTTTCCTTTCGACCTCCTTTTGCAAACAGAGCTATCCATTTTCACCTCGTTGCTATTGCGACCTTTGGTGAACTGCACAAATCACTTTTCTGAAGAGTGTTTTGTGCGGTTCCGCCAAAATGTCACACGGGCAACATTTTTACATTTCTGTGGGACTGCGGAAAGGGAGATTGGTTTTGCTATCCTCCTCATCCAACTCCGTGCCTAATCTTCTCCAATAAGAAGTTAGTCCTAAAGAGAGATCGTAGAGGTGATCGGCTTCTATTTATGTGTGTTATGTTTAATCATCTAGTTCCACTATTATTGTAATCACACTGACTAGATATGTTTGCAAACAGGGATGGCCCGCTCGATTTTAGTGGAGCTGCACAAAATGATCGGATTGTGGTGTCCTTCATACACCTCTTTTTTGGCTACAGAGCTGGGTGAAACTAGCTGCCAAGCAATGAACACTGTGCCAAGGAAATGGAGCCATGCCTACGAACATCATCGATCAGTTATATTTTTTTCTTTATTTGTACACCTTCTCACAACTTTGTCTTCAGTTGTGTTGTGAATATTGGCGCTGATCTGCAAACCATTGAGATGCATTAGCCATAGTAGTTTCATTTGTATTTGATGGAATGTTGTAACGAGATAATCTCGAGGCAAGACACATGAATCCTAAGTTGAAACCTTTTTTTTCCTGCGGGAACCAAAGTTGAAACCTTCATAGCATCACAGTACAATTTCATCAAAATTATGCGTACATATAAACAAATCCTGAAGGATTGATAGCAATGCCAGAAACAATTCAACTTCGCTTCGCCGGACATGTTGGACATCCTTCATCTGGCTCCACCTTCCATGCAGCAATATTGAGTGCACAACACAACTTCAGGGAAAGATTCACCCCGGTCATTGCGCCGCAGTAGTAATGACTAGTGAGCAGTCAAATCACATAGCCCCACCTTTGCCACAGTAAGTTGCTCGAATGAAGCAGCCATCATTTGTCTGTTCCTTGAATCCGCTGGTACTCCCATATTCCCATACTAACAAGTTGCTCGGGAGAATCAACCATCACTATATCCGCTCATGTGTGATGACCACAGGAGCTATCCATTCGGATTGCATGTTAAAAAAATAAAGGTCGATAACTAATGCGGCAAACTTTCAGAAAAAAAACTAATGCGGCACCTCGGGCCAACGCGGCCAGATCACATTTTGCACGAGAAATTACACACCATGTTTCGTTGACATGTGGTCCCGTTCCAACATATCAATGAGACGACGGCGAGTAGTAGGAGTATTTTCGAACAGACGTGTAGGCCGGGGCGCCTCTTCGTGAACCGTGGCAAACTGGCAACCGTCCACCGACTCTTCGCCTTTCCCTGTTGATTTGGAACTGCTGTCGCATGCTCTTCCTCTCCCTCCTCCATTTTCCTTCAGCCCTTCACCCTTCCTTCTGCCATTGTTCGATCTTCTTCTCCATGGAGGGAACAGGCCGGAAACGACCCCGTTATTGTTGCCCCGATCTGAAAGATGACGTGGTGGAGGGACTCATTGATCGGTGCGACATCATCACCTCGGCTAGCATGGCAGGTTTGTTCAAGCCCATTCTCGACTCAACTAATAACATCATTACAAGGAACCCAAGAGTCAAGGAGCAGTTTGATCTCCCCTATCTTCTTCGCTGTGACCCTGATGACTACTGGCGCGGGGACAACGGAGGCCTCGCCTTGTGCAAGTTGATGCCACTTGATAATGATACGCATGATATTAAGATGCCATCGCTTGAGGGCAAGGCTTGGGCAGGCGCAAATGGAGATTGGGTTGTTTACATTGGTTCCAACTGCGAGTGGGAACTTGTGAATGTGTACATTCATGACCGGGTTCCACTTCCAAAAATCTCAGCAGACTGCCCAAAGGTTGAGCACACCAGTATTGTACGCACGTTCAAATACAATCATGGTGACTGTCTTCTACGGAAGATAGCAATTCGTCGAGTTCCCAACCGCTCTTGGAATTACAAAAACTATGGAGTTGTTGCTATTTTCGACAAGCTTGTTGCCGTCCTTGGTGGTTTGACTCGATGGATATTGCTCAAAAATCAGTTTATGTACACGGATGAGTATTGTGATGCAATTCAATACGAGGGTCTTGTGTTTGCTGCCACCACTCGTGGCACTGTTTTTGCATGGAATCCTTATGATTTCGGTACGTTTGTCTTTCACCGTAATTATAATTGTTTCATCCACATGCATGCAGGTTAGCAAGTTTCCCTTTACTAATTAACCTTCTTCTTGTGTTTCCAAGGTCCTGTGAACATTCCACCACCTATACTTGAAAATTTTTATAACCAAGGGGGAGATGGCGATGGTGATGATCACGAGCATGAGGACGAGCAGCGCCCATATGCTCTGTGGCGCCTAGCAACTAATTCTGATGGATCACCTCTTCTTGTGTGTATACAGCCCACTGATGATGTTACTACTAAGGAAGCACGTGTTGTCTCCCATGGTTGCACTCTCCGGACCTATTCCAACACCCGTTGCATGGTATTCGGGATGGATACTAGTGTGCTAGCGCCAACACCTTCTCCCTGGTACAAAATTGATAGTCTTGGAGAAAACTCGCTCTTCCTTGGACAAAACTATCCAATGATGGTGAAAGGCGATCCAACTGCTGTTGACACAACATTACTACCATTTATGAGAAGCAACTGTGTCTATACCTCGGACATTAGGGTGGTTCCCTACCCTGGTACTGATATAGTAGGTCGCTTCAACCTGGATGATCAGTCCTGCATTGGTCTCGAGATCGACAATAGATGGCCCGTCCCAGAGAATCACTTGTGGTTCAAAGCAAGCGTTTCCAACGCCGAGGAATGGTTGAGTTGAAGTTCATTTCATTGCTTGTTATTTGTTGTGTGGTGAAAACTTTAGTATTTATAATATATCCTCATTGTCGATGTGGGTTGATTACCTATTGTATGTAATAAAATGATATGCCTGTGATAAACTTACTAAATTTATGAATGGCTTTCGAGTTGCTTCTGTGAGTGAGTGGTGCGACGAGGCAAAAATATATTTTCCGAATACATAATTGTACGTGCATTGCAACAGGTTATGGGATGAGGCCAATCAAAAATAGTAGTACACTATTTGTAGTAGCTTCACATGCTTCGCGCGTCATGCAGGTGTTTTTACTGTAGCCATATTGTACGTAACCAGCACCTCGAATCCTCGATACTAGTACTACACAGTAAGTAGTAGGAGTAGTAGGGTGGCATGGGCCAGAACAAGCATTCACGTCCAGGAGTACGGCACACGCCACCAGCACGACTTCCATCTGACACCATATTTCTTGGAGTCCGTGCTAGAGCAATCTCTTCAACCTCATCGTTTCTCTAACTCATCCATCGCGCGGCGGGCGAGGAGGGGGTTTGCCGATAGTCGGTTTCCTTAACTGCGGTCCCACTTGTAAGGCCAACTCCAACGCACGACCCCAAACAGACCTCCGTTTTGCACGAACTCCAACGATAATTTTGACTAGAAAAGCAAGACCAAAGAAAACAAGAACCACAAGAATACATTTTACTACTCCTGTAAGTTGGATTAGTGCCTTCTCGATGCATTCATTGTTGATTTGCGGAGGCTCGATCTTGCGTGCTTATTTCTTCTTTGAGTGTAAAGAAGTAGACGTTGCTTCCTCACATCTAGTCTCATGTCTAGCCTCTATTCTAGTAGGAGTATCAACAAGTGCACTAATCTCATCTCTAGCCTCTGTGCTAGATAAAAGTGATAGAACATCTACTAAATTGCGCTCTATCAATATATGTATGTACTCTTGTTCCCAATACAAAAACTTGCATCCATTCTACTCCCTCCATTGCACAATACATGCCTTCTATTTGGCAAAATATATATGTATCTAGACATGTTTTGTATATAGGTACATCCATTTTTGGACAAATGGAAGTCAAGTATTTTGGAACGGAGGGAGTACACAATAAATTTTTTAAGTTAGCACAACTAGTCTAATCCGAGAGCACAACCAAAGATTTGGTCGGGTTCTTCCTCCTTTTGCCGACACGTGGGACATCCAGCATCCAGGTCGTGTCATGAAAGAAAATAGAGTGGTAGTTGAAGCCACGAGATGTGCATCTTGGGTTAAACTGTAAATAGAATCTTACTACTCTTGAGTAACTCCAAAAGCGGCCACCGAAGATCTTTATTGGATTTGTTTTTCATCACCAGCACGTCGAGGTGAAAGATGTGCAGGTTCAGTGGGTCCTCTTGCGTTTTCACTGACATGTGGGGCCGCATGTGAGCAAACAGACGATGGGCTCCGCACATCCGCTGGCTGGCTAAGAAGAGAGATAGAGGAGGGCTGAGCATGAACTGCAGGAAATTTTTTCTACGTAACCAACACCTTGATATTTGCGTGTGGTTGTTTCTAGAATAAAAAAAGGAGGTACCCCTACTTATGTTACTCTCACTACGCCTAGCCTAAGGTTAGTAGGTGACCTTGCGCTTGGCTCTTCACCTCTTCCGGAAGTCGATGGTTCTACAGTAGTGCTTCTGGCAATCTAACACCAAATGAACTGCTGCACATCCACCGCTTGTAAGCAAAAGTTTCTCCTCGTGCTACGAGCCATCGCGCACGCGTTGGCGAGGGAGAAGGCGTAATCAAGCTTCTTGTCATTCTCCGAGTTGACGGGACACATCAAAGTTATTTACTAGTAGTACGTACTCTCTCCAAAAAAGGGCTGACCATGTCATTGCTACCATCCCGTGCTCCGTCGTTGAGTACGTGCACTATTCACGTGCCATCGAGGAGAAAAAATACATTGTGTAGGTGCCATCGAAGTGCACGACTCACTTACGAAAAAGGGTTTCCCCCCGCTTTCCCCCCGCACGACTCACTTACGCACTGCTTATATGATTATCTCCATTTTCTTGCATGACACGTGCACCTTCATGCTAGATGTCTCGCATGTTGGGAAAAGGATGAACAAAGCTCACATAAAAGAAAAGGGTTGAAGAGCATAGATTCCTGACGACCGAGGAGGAGCAAGGAACCTCGTGGTGGAGCGTTTGCAAGGAACCTTGCACGGTTTCCCCTGTTTTTTTGCCGCCTACCCACCTGTAAACAAATAAAAGAACATGAACTTTTTGCTAACCACTAGAAACGGTACATCAGGATGCTAAGTTGAAGATGTTTTATACTCCCTCCATTCCCAAATATAAGTCTGTTTAGATATTTCAATAAGGGACTACATACGAAACAAAATGAGTGAATCTACACTCTAAAATATGTCTACATACATCCGTATGTTATAGTCTATTTGAAATGGCTAGAAAGACTTATATTTAGGAACGAAGGGAGTAGTTTATATTGAATTATTGATAACCACGCAACAAGACACGCAAGTACAAGACACATGCAGCCACGCATGTACACAAGCCAATGCACTAACTCCATCCAATCCAACTCATGCACAGACGCGCACAGCATGGAGCACACAACGCACGTACACAAGACATGCATGCACACACGCTCGGCCACAGAATGCACGTGAATAACACATGCATGCGCACACACTCGGCTGCATTGAGGTGTGCGCCATCCGCGGCGACAATCGGTTTGTCGTGCTACGGCGAAGCTCGCACGCAACGGCGCATGCGCATCTCTTGTAGCACCTCTTTGCCGTCGTTGCTCAACTACTAGTCGGAGACGAAGACGACCGCAGCCTCGGCCTTAGAGCTAGCACCGATGGAAAAACATGCACGCTGCACGCACACGAGCACATACGGAGTGCCCACGGCGTGGTGGTGGTGCATCCCCAGTCGCCTCCACTCCTTCTGCGCATGTTGTCTATCAAGGCGGCTGCATGCTAATGATGATGTCGGTGAGATCTTCTAGGACTCAGATGATGACGAGGAAAATTATGAGACACAAGGTAAAACGAGTGCGCATGAGATGTCTGGTGAGCTCAAATCTTTTTTTTTGCGGGAATATGGTGAGCTCAAATCAGTTACGTGATACTGAAATAGTAGATTTGGTTTCAGTAGTCATGTAGTCACAAGACAAAACATATTTTAGTCACATAATATATCAGGGGTAGAATGGTCTTTTCATGTTAGACTTAACACTGTTATGTGCCAAAATTGACGGAAGTGTCATGAAGGGAACAAAATAAAAATTGTGTGTCAAAAAGGGGAAATGATATTTTTAGGGCCAAAAAAGGAAGCAAAATTTAAGAAAGGGCCAAATAAGGAATTCTCTCCATGATATTTCCCCGTTCGGACCGATCCCAAGTTGGCTTCTCACCTTCTTGGCCCAACAAAAACCCCTTCCCCCTCCCGCGCGCGCTTCCCGCCCGGCGCCAGCTGAGCCCGCCGCTCCACATTGATGGCAAGTTAGGGCGACACGACCTCACTGCTTCCGCCGTTGAAGCGGCGCGCCGACCGAGGGCACCGCCCGCTGCACGCCCGGCAATTCAGACTACACATTGGATAGTAACTTTAGAGCAAGTACTACAATTAGATGACATAAGCAGGCTATAAGGATTTAAATATAGTATTTGTGCTTAGTTGAAGGAGAGAGAAGAGGAGAGAGAAGAGAAGCGGATTGTAAACGTGTAGCCGATTGTACTCCAACATACTTTGTGAGATAAAAGGTGGGGCCATTATTAATGATATTGTATTTATATTAGAGGGACTAACAGACGCCTTAATTACTCCATTTTTTTAGACAAACCTTGGTGGGGCTATTATTGACTTTTTTTGAGCTATTATTGACTTGGACATGGGGTTTGGGGGCCAAAGTCCTACTATTATACTCGCACGACCGACCTGACATGCTCTACCCTAGCCACTGCTGTATCATATGGTTTTGCACCGTTCCAGATCTTAGTGCCGCCACGCAATTCTTCTCCAGCCCTCCTTCCGGCGTGCACCGTGAGAAGGGACAACAGTCCTCCGAATCCCGCCTTTCGTGATCCTTTACGGGAGAGGGGCGATCAGGTTTTTTGGGAGCACACTCCTGTGACTGCTGCCAGCGATGACTTCCTCAACGACAACCTTCTTCCCCGACCTCGGTAACCTCTTCATCAACGACATGAGTGACAACATCAACCACATCGGTTCTGCTCCCATTGTACAATATGTGATTTTGTTCTCCTGGTTTAGTCCGCATCATTACTTTGATGTTTGCAATTGTTGTCATGATCTATTTACTGCTGATTCGGATTAAATCTCATACTAAATTGCTCATATATTCAACAATCCAATCCAAAAACCTGATTACAGGAAATTTACTCCGAGTGGTTTTGCTGCGCTTTTGAAGCCGCCTACTTTTAAGGGGGTGCAATATAAAAGGTGGCGCACAAGAGCAGTATATTGGTTTCAGATCATGTACTGCTATGACGCCACTAAGGGTAAGCCAGAGGGCGATCTTCAAAGCCGCCCTGCTGAGTGTTCTTGAAGATTCCATTGTGGATTCATATATGTCGTTTGACAGCGGAAAATACATGTGGGCTGCACTCGAGGCCACGTTTGGGCCCTCGGGCGCTGGCAACGAGTTGTACGTCATGGAGCAATTCTGTGACTACAAGATGACTGATGAGCACTCTGATGTTCAGCAGACTCATGAGATACAGTCACTCTCTAAGGAACTTGAGTACTTTAAGTGTGTGTTGCCGGACAAATTTGTTGCTGGGACCATCATTGCCAAGCTTCCACCTTTGTGGAATGATTTTGCTACTTCTCTGAAAAACAAGAGACATGAGTTTTCTGTTTTGGATCTCATTAGCACTCTTGATTTTGAGGAGAAGGCGAGAGCAAAAGACACACGTGCTCGGGTCGCTAAGGGAGCTTCTAGTGCCCACATGGTACATGAGAAGAACTTCCAGCCCAACCAGCCCCAAAACAACAAGAACAAATCTCAGGGGAAAGGCAAGTTTGATGCAAAGAACAAGCCGTCATATTCTACCAACTTCAAGAACAATTCTCATAACGGGAAGGGATACAAACCTCAATTTTTGTAGCACCGCACAAAATTTATATGGCTGCATCTACCTGCTGTCAGCTAACCTCATGGTGCTCCAGGTATTCCTACATTCGTAACTAGGTACAATGACCACCGCAAGATGAAATTAGCTTATTCGAACGTTGACTTGCTGAATGCAGTGCGGAACGATCCTTTCATGTGTGGAGGAGCAAACAAGCAGTGCAGACGAAGGTGGAAATCAACCAAGGACTTATGAAATTATATGTAATCTTCCTCAGGCAGGTCAGTATCCCCTTCGTCCAGATGATCGTGTTTTTTCATGCCGAGCTATTGATATGTGCTACTATTTTGCAACACCATTTAAGTATAGCTACTGTTTTCATATCTTTTCAGATTTAGGACAATGAATATGATATCAGGGGAACTGCACAATATGGACCCATGCCGATTCATCTCTATTGCCTCATGTGTTTGCTGCAAATGTGTCAGCATCAATTGCAATTTGAGGCAGCTAGATAGCTGTGGAGTTGGCAACATGCTCAAAGTGCTCGCAACATTGAGAAGAAACAAGCATGCCCAGGAAATTAATGTGTGCGCAGGGAGGCCCTTTGCTCAGAGAAGCATCGACCGATTTTCTTTATTTCCACACCTTCTCACAACTTTGTATATTGGTTATAGTATGGTGAATCATTGAGATGCATAGACATGCTGAACTTTTGTTCTTCTGAATGTTAGTTTAATGTGAGTGTCTGCATCCAGTACCGCATCCTCTAATTTGGTGGATGCACACAGAGAAAATAAATCTCCTTAATTTACTCCATAACCACCCTATTAAATAGGCCTAGTAACAAACCAGGCGCATGCAGTAGCCGGCGGGCACATGCATCCTGCATGCATGGCCAGTCAGCCAAGCCCATGCGCCAGCTCCAATGCAGCAACGCAAAAGAAGAGAGCGGTTCTTGGGAAAAAGCGAGTAGTTAGTGCAGCGGGCCTTATAAACACGAACAACTCGCTCTCCCGCTTTCGTCTCCCCACCCAATCCCCCCCGCTCCCCAATCTTCCTCACTCGTCCAGAAAACCCCGCTCACCTTCTTCCTCACAGAAAATGCCTACTCCTCTTCTTCCACTCCTACAGAAATCCCCAGCCCTCCTTCTTCCCCACTCGCACTGCCACTAGGCTCGTCTCTGGCTACTCTGCTCAAACCCGTGAGCTCGGCGCGACGCCCACAAGGAAAATGGAGTCGGCTGGCCCCAGCGCCAAGAAGATGAGGCTCCCGCCAGCGGCGACACCGGTTGTAGATCCCGCACCCAGTAGCGCGGGGAGAAGCAGCGAGCCCCCCCCCCTACCCGGATCTGAGGAACCGGTAGAATCTCCGGTGGACCGCATCAGCGAACTCCCGGGCGTCATCCTTGAGGAGATCATCTCGCTTCTCCCCACCAAAGATTGCTACCGCACACAAGTCTTCTCAACTCGGTGGCGCCCTCTATGGCGCACCACGCCCCTCAATCTCGGCTATCATCAGATATCTGTCCTTCCTGAATTTGATCTCATCAGAGCCATCGTCTCTTCTCACCAGCAGGGCCCCATTCAATGCCTCTGCATCCCGACAAGCTACTTGCTGTCCATACCCGGCAAGGTGGACGCTTGGCTGACATCCCCTGAATTTGGAAAACTCCAGCAGTTTGAGTTCTACCATTACCACGAAAGTTTCATACCACGAACATACCAAGAATTCGTGCCCACACCACTGTTGTCCATCTCGCGGTTTTCCTCCTCTCTCCACACCGCCACCTTCGCCCGGTGCCATCTACCAGATGATCTGGTACAAATGCTTCATCTCCCATTGCTAAAAAAACTTTCACTTGTGGTGGTTTATCTATTGGAGGCCTCACTGCACAGCATCATCCACTCCAGTTGCCCTACCCTGGAGCGCTTGCTGATTGTTTTGGGAATAGAAATCGGTATCAGTTGTCTCCAAATAAAGTCGTCTCACCTTAAAAGCATTGGAATTTGTTTTAAAGGACAGCAACTCATCATCGAAGATGCCCCTTCACTTGAAAGGTTGCTCCTTCATAATTGTTATACACCTTCAGAAATAACTGTCATCTCTGCGCCCAAACTAGAGACCTTGGGTGTAATTCGTGACCCGTTTAATAATCACAAGGAGTTGGTGTTTGGCTCCTCACTTTTAAGGTACCGTATATTATCATCTACACATTTGTAATCATATGCTGCATTTTTCATTTGTGCGCATAAGTTTTATATCATCTTGGAGTACACTTTGGGTACTAATATTATGTCATATGCTCAATGAAGAGTTCGTCCATTGATAGCCTATCAATGCTGCTGGATTCTGTCAAGATCATATATATATGAATGTATAGTTTTGATCTAGACATAATTATTGGCTTGCTGCGATGCTTTTGATCTCTGGAGAATTTATACATAGAGTTGATGATTTCATGCACATTGAAAGACCGTATATATTGTACTAGAATTAACTGTTCAGCTATCATTCTTTCGACATACTCTTTTTTCAGACCTTAACCGTTTTCAATCTTCATGTCTACTTAGGCAGAACCACATGGAGAAAAACATATAACCAATCATTGGCGTAATAAGCACAAGGATTTTCTCAATTCTCATGACATTCATTTGAGGACAATAACGATGGGACGATATGCATCCAACCAGGCAAACAGAAGCTTTGTCACATTCTTCCTGTTGAACGCGAGGTTACTATTGTCCATGAGGCTTAATTTTTACAGCAAGAGATTTCTCATGGACGAACATGTTGAACAGCAATAAAAGAAGTTTCAGGTGGACAAATGGGCTTCTAAACGTGCTCGGCTTATATTTACAATAAGTTGTAGACATCCTGAAATAATTTTTTTTGCACAGGATGTTGATTTTATGGATCAGACCGATCCATTTGTTTGTGACTGCAAAGAAGAGTGGTTGGGTTAGATGTTACTGTCATGTTCAATCTAGGTTTTGTCTAAGAATTTGATGAACAATTAATCCTTGGGCTTTTTGTATAATTTGTATGCTTGACTTGCATGTTGTTGCCCTCGTACTCCCCTCCACCCGCCACTACACTGCCGCATCTTCCATGGCTGCTGTTCGTTCCCGTCCGAGGCCTTGCCATCGTTCTCCGCCTTGGTTAGCTCACTGTGCTCGCCACCGTCTGGCGTTGTCAACATGGTCAACAACCAAGAGGAATCAGGAGATGACTGTACGTGGAGAGGCTGACAGTAGGGACCCACCAGGGTCATTGCATTTCGCAAGCAGGTGCCTCATTATTACAAGCCAAAAAAATACTTCCTCCTAATTGTTTGACAACTAGGTTCCACGGCATTGTCAATGTAGTCAATTAACGAGAAAATTACACAACGAGCGGATAACACCAGGGACCCAACAGCTCACCCAGTTGTTTTTCACTTTCAGAGACGGAGCTCAACTACGCGCTGTGCGGGGGCTGTGGCCCGTCTAGCCCACGCTTACGCTTTTAAGCACATGACGAGCCCAGTTGATATATTTTTTCTTTCTGAAATTGGCTAGCCCAGTTCTTTTTTTGGAGAATACCAAAACCAAGGCCTACTTGCTTTTCTCAGCCCTGCTGGGCTGCAAATATTTCAAGACGAGGAGGGATGTAAGTAGTAAGAAATGGGCTTCCCCAGAAAATGGGCTATAAGTTGTAAGAAATGGACTGTAAATTTTTAAACCAAAGCCAACCGGCAATTGCATTAAAATATCATTTTTTCAGGATTTCTCTACTCTCTACTCTTATAAAAACCAAAGCCAACTGGCAATTACATTAAAATATCATCTTTTCTCCCACAAGATAAACTACTCATACAAATGCATCTTCATGTTCCGTGCAACGAACGAGCATCTTGCTAGTTAAGATTCTGAATTTCATTCATTTTTTTGGAGAATTGTTTTTTGAATTTTATTTTGATATAATTTTTTGAAAATTATTTTTAACGTGACTCGAAATTTCGTGATTAAAAGAGTTCGGACCCCATCGAAATATGCAAAATTTCGTTGAATTTTTTTGCAGTGCCCAGAATATATGGCCTGTAATGCTAATAAAAAGAATATGGGCCTCAAATATCCTTAAGAATTAGCAAATGGGCTGTAAATTATTGAAAATAATGACTAATGGGTTGTATGCTATTTTCCACAGATTTGGAGGCTGACTTCTGGGCCTACTAGGTTGACGATGACGCTGTCCTAATTTTTTTTGACGCATACGCAAGGCTTTGTCAACTTAGTCAACACACAGCAGTGACTATTGGATGTCCATCCAACGGCCACCGTGCTTCTTTAATCTCTGATCTTCTTGCTCCAGCGGCCAAATCAGCGCCAGCGGGACTGCCTGCTCCCTCCTCCTATGGCTGGCTGTGCTACCGCCAGGCCATCCCTCTAACCACCCACACATCCTGTTATTTTCCGGCGACGTCAGCCTCACCCTGCAGCCGACCAGTCAGCGCTCGTTCTCCCCTCAGCGTGGGCATCCGCTGTGGTGGCTTCGCCGGCTCCGGGTGGTTCTCTTCCTAGGCCTCGCCCTCGTCCACCGCGTTTGTGCTCTCGGCGCGGCGAGGTCAACATGTTCAACAAACAACAGCCATTGGAAGAGGCTGACAGTAGGGGCCCACACAGGAAAATGCCTCCTTATTACGCACAAAATAATGATTCCTCCACCTGATAGCTGGGACCCACTGGAAGGGTCTCTGTATTTCGCGAAAAAATGTTCCCCCCACTGTCAGCTCGGACCCACCGGAAATGCCTCCTTATTACGCACAAAAAAATGAATACTCCCCCTGCTAGCTGGGACTCACCTTGGTGGGAGGCTGACTTGTGGGCCTACTAAGTTTACAGGGATGAAGGGCTTTGTCAACTTAGTCAATATGAACGATTCTAGCTCCAGTGACCGTACGATGTCCATCCAATGGCCGTAGTGCTTCTTCAACCTCTGGTCTTCATGCTCCAACCACCCAAAGCAGCACCGGTCATGCCACATTCTCCTGCCTCCCGTGGCCGGCTATGATGCCGTGGAGGCCTCACCGCCCCCTACTACTCCCACCGCTGGCCAGGCCATCCCTCTACTCACACACAGCCCCTGTTATTCTGCGGCGACGGCAGCCTCACACCGCAGCCGAACCAGTGAACCCTCGTACTCCTCTTCGCGTGGGCATCCACTTCTGCGTCTTCCCCGACTCCGCGTCGTCCCCTTCCTAGGCCTCGCCGTCGTCCACCACCGTCGTACTCTCGGCGCGGCGTGGTCAATGTGGTCAACAACCGACTTCCATCGGAAGAGTAATGTGCGTGGAGAGGCTGACAGCTGGGTCCACGGCGGCCGCAAGGAAGTGCCTCCTTATTACGTGCAAAATAATTATTCCTCCAGCTGACAGCAGGGACCCACCGGACGGGCCACCGTATTTCACGAAAAAATGTTTCCCCCCTGACTGCTGGGACCTACCAGCTACATCTTCGCACGCGGAAGTGCGTCCAAGCAAAAAAAAACCCAAAATGATTCGCCCCCCTGACTGCTGCGACCCACCAGCTACATCTTCGCAGGCAAGGAAGTGCCTGACAGTCGGGACCCACCTGGTCGAAGCATACGTAGCGTTATCATTCTGGTCACGAACGGGTACGTACATATATACTGGTTGATGTAGAGGCGCGCACGTGTCGTAGTAGAGGCGCGCACGTAGCATGTACACGTACGTACAGCGGCCAGGGTGCAAGAAAGAAAATACGGCCACGTATGTGTACATACAGGCGGGGTCTCAAACGCCTACTCGCGCATATGTACGGCGAGGGCTCGTGTACATGGCTGGGTCGGAACGGAGAAATAGCATCGTCGTCGTGTTCATGGGGAGGCAACGGAATACGTCGTGTTCATGGGGAGGCAACGTAATGCGTCGTGTTCATCGGGAGGCAACGGAATGCGTGGGAGCCAACTGGCTGGGTCGAAATGGAATGCATGGTCGTGTTCATCGGGAGGGCTTGGATAGAACATGCGATGGAAACGAGGCCTGGCATACCGCACAACGGAGGAAACGGCCTTGTGTTCGACCGGCCACGTTCGAAACGGGATCCTGTTCATCGGGAGGGGTCTGGCGTACCGCAAAACGGAGGAAACGGACCTCCTACGGTCGAAACGGGGGTCTTGTTGATCGAGAGGGGTGTGGCGTACCGCAAAACGGACGACACAGACCTCCTACGGTCGAAACGGGGGTCCTGTTGATCGAGAGAGGTGTGGCGTACCGCAAAACGGACGAAACGGACTTGTATTGGAGCGCTACGGTCGAAACGGGGGTCCGCTTCATCGGGAGGGGTGTGGCGTACCGCAAAACTGGACTCCACAAGATACTATTCATGTCCACCGTCGACCTCCTCCAGCCTCCACGGGCTCGTGTTCATCCAGCCTCCACAGCGCGCTACTCCACCGGCTACTGTTCAACCACCCCTCCACGGGCACCCCTCCACCGTCTACTGTTCATCCAGCCCTCCACACCATGGGGTCCTGTTCAACCACCCCTCCACAGGCACCCCTCCACCGTCTACTGTTCATCCAGCCCTCCACACCACGGGATCCTGTTCAACCACCCCTCCACGGGCACCCCTCCACCGTCTACTATTCATCCAGCCCTCCACACCACGGGGTCATGTTCATCCAGAGGCAACGCCATCACTCACTGTTCATCAACCCCCCTCCCCCCACAACGCTCACTGTTCATCCTAGAGGCAGCATCGATCGGCTTCAGTTAGCAGCAGTAGTGAAGGAATCGCTCGATCGGTTCAGTTAACAGCCATCGATCGATCGCTCGGGTTCAGTAACGCGTAGCCTGCCACTACTAGGAAAAGGGCTATAGATAGGATTGATACTAATGGCGCACCGTGGAAGTAGTGCGCCACTACTATATACTAATGGCTCACCAGTTGGTGATGCGCCATTAGTGTGGAAGACACTAATGGCGCACCAGAAACATGGTGCACCACTAGTATTATTTTTTTCATTTTTCCATACATACTAATGGCGCATCAGGTCGAAGTGCGCCATTACTAGTTCTAACTAGTAATGGCGCACCGGGCAGACCGTGCGCCATTACTGTATTTTTTTATTCTTTTTTTTTGCAAAACTACTAATGGCGCACCATTTCACAGTGCGCCATTACTAGTTTAAACTACTAATGGCGCACTATGACCCGGTGCGCCATTAGCATATATATATATATATATATATATATATATATATATTTTACTTTTCTGCAAAACTACTAATGGCGCACCACCTGCAGGTGCGCCATTAGTAACCAGGGTTACTAATGGCGCATTTGCTGTTGGTGCGCCATTAGTAACCTGGGACCCCAACAAGATATTTTGGATAGCCCCACACCTACCCACTCACTTTCCCCACTTCATTCCCTTCACCTCCTTCTCCAAGCTTTCGGCTGCCTCCTCCTCCTCACCTCATTTCCACCATAGATTCATCAAAATTAAGTCGTGAAATTACCTGTTTTTAATAGGTAAGTAAGGGGAAAGCTATCTTCATGATGTAGATCTACTTTTTTTCTCCCTAGCTCGCTCCAACAACGTGCACATGCACTTTTTGTGGCCTACCTAGATCTATGTATGTTTGTGGTGTTGCTTGTGTTTGTGGTGTTGCATATATGTTTGTGTTTGTATGTACCGGTATTTGAAATGCGATAGTTGCCAATATTTTGCCAGAATGTTGATTCATTTCTGTTTCGGCGAGAATTTTGGCACTATGCATTCTTTTTGGTCCTATTTTTAGGGAAGGTCATGCCAAATTTTTTCTTGGTTCTAAAATATCGTTTTGCTCTACCCCGCAGGCGACCATGGTCCGCACAATGACCGAAGGCATCGTGAATAGGTTTTTGAGCTCCGCGAAGGCCGAGGTGCTTCAAAAGAACGAGACAGAGATAAGATGTCCGTGTCGAAGATGCAAGCTGAAGAGCCTTCTTGCGGACCCGGATTCCGGGCAGGTGCGGGATCACCTGCTCTTGCATGGTTTAATGGATGGCTATCGGTGGCAAGGTGATGAAGATGACTATGAAGTCGTCCATGGGGGCCGGGCAAGAAATGAGGAAGGGCAACAAGACAAGTACCACCGCGGCGAGGGCGGGCGAGAAGACGAAGAATCTCCAGGACATGATCACAGCGGTGATGCTGTACACAGTCATCATGTAGAAGATGTCATACATGATGATGAGGAAGATCAAGACGAAGGGCATGATCATGAAGATGAAGATGCCGGAGCAGACGACGATGGAGGCTGGGTGCAGGACCCTCATATTCAAGAGCTGCTTCTCAAGCAGACGGATAACGCAAGAGCTGCCGCCCGAGAGAAAGCCAAGCTGGATCAACCGGAGATAGACGCGGTTACTCCATTGTATGAAGGATGCAGGCCCGAGGATACCCGCCTGAAAGTAACGCTCATGGCTCTGGAGATGAAGGTAAAACACAAAATGACCGACGCATGCTTCGACGAGAACATGTCATTCTGGCACGAACGTCTTCCCAAGGGGAACAAGTGCCCGACCAGTTTCGAGGAGGCGAAGAAAATCGTGTGTCCTCTGGATTTACGGCACGTGAAATACCATGTGTGCATGAACAATTGCATCATTTATCGGGACGAGCACGCGGAGTCTACCATATGTCCGGTGTGCGGCGTCACTCGATTCAAGAAGAGGAAGAAAGCTCCTCGAAAATCAGTGTGGTACTTTCCGATCACTCCTCGTCTACAGCGGTATTTCGCGGACCCTAAGGTAGCAAAGCTCCTGCGTTGGCACGTGGATAGGGAGGAGAAGAAGCGGGAAGATGACGGAAATGATCCGGAGATAAATAAAAAAGACAAGATGCTGAGTCACCCTAAGGATGCGAGCCAGTGGCAAGTGTTGAACTTCGAATACCCAGAATTTGGGAAGGATCCAAGGAACATTGTGCTGGGCGCGAGCACCGATGGAGTCAATCCGTTTGGCAGCCAGAGAAGCACACATAGCACCTGGCCTGTGTTTGTGTGGATGTACAACCTTCCCCCCTAGTTGTGCATGAAGAGGAAGTACATTCACATGAGTAGGCTAATTGAAGGGCCGAAACAACCAAGGAACGACATCAATCTGTATCTGGGGCTGCTGAAGGAGGAGCTAGACACGCTGTGGAAAATGCCAGCCAATACGTGGGACGCCGCAGAGAAAGAATATTTCCCTATGAGAGCCGCACTGCTCATGACGGTGCATGACTATCTCGGTTACAGATATCTCACGGGGCAGGTAGTCCACGGATTTTCTGGATGCTTAAGGTGCATGGATGACACAACGTATCGCCAGCTAGATAGAGATCCCGGGTCTTCGAAAACCGTGTTCATGGGACATCGAAGGCCGTGTACAAGGAGCGGCGAGGAAATAGGCGAGCTGTTGAAAAATTGGAAAGACTGCCCACAGCCGGGAAAGAAGCAAAAGGCGCCAGAGCCGGGAAAGACGCGAAAGGCGCCAGAGCCGCTACTGAAGGTATGGAAAACGAGGTCTGTTTTCTGGGACTTGTCGTACAGGAAGATCCACCGTGTGCCTCACAGCCTTGATGTCATGCATATCACGAAGAACGTGTGCGAGAGTCTGCTTGGTACCCTGCTCAACATGCCAGAGAGGACCAAAGATGGGCCAAAACGGGACTCCACGGGATACTGTTCATCTCCACCGTCGACCTCCTCCAGCCTCCACGGGCTACCGTTGACCTCCTCCAGCCTCCACGGGCTCCTGTTCATCTAGCCTCCACCGCGCGCTACTCCACCGGCTACTGTTCAACCACCCCTCCACGGGCACCATCCACCGTCTACTGTTCATCCAGCCCTCCACACCACGGGGTCCTGTTCAACCACCCCTCCACGGGCACCCC
>NC_041393.1:419025791-419030489 GCF_002162155.2 Triticum dicoccoides
CCTAGAGGCAGCATCGATCGACTTCAGTTAGCAGCAGTAGTGAAGGAATCGCTCGATCGGGTTCAGTTAACAGCCATCGATCGATCGCTCGGGTTCAGTAACGCGTAGCCTGCGCAGTGCAATCGCTCGGGTTCAGTTAGAGCCAACGCCTCGCACACACGCGCGTACGTGTACGAGAGAAACGCGCATCGCTCGTCCCCCTACCTCCTACCGTAAACTCCCCGAAATTTTCCTCGCCCTCGCTTCTACCATGGTTTTTCCCTTCATGGACGGCCCAAAGAATGTCATGCAGCTGCGTCTCCGACCCGCCCAGGATGAAAAGCCCATTTTCTGTCATGATTTTTTGTCATAGAAGTAGGCGCCCACCACATCTATGATGATACCGGGTTTTGTCACAATTATCGTCATAGAAGTGTCATATGTATGACAGAATTTTTTTTCGTTCGGCCCAAAATGTCACGGATGTGTCTTTTTTTGTAGTGTGGTTAGCATAAGCTTACTCCTGAGGAATTAGCGATGCCCGGTAGTTGCTGCCGCCGGCATGGTTGTCGAGGCTTCCTTGAGGCTCCTGAAAGAGCTCGGCTTCTGGCGCCTCTTCCTCCCAGCCTGGCCCAAGGAACGAGCCGTGGTCTCCCTCTAGTGCGTACTCTCGATCCACCATGTGGGGCACATAGGCCTCCAGGGTCACCACCCCAAAGGCCTCACCGTAGTGCTCCACGCGCCATGCAGCTCGACTTGAAGCTCCATCTTGGGGATGGTAGGGCGGCGGCCCGCTGGGGCCGTAGGCGGTGATGCGCATGCCCTCGCTTACCAAGGGCGGTGCCGGCGCAGCTTGTCGCCCGGTGCTGATGGCCAGGCTGGTGTTGATGAAGCCTTGAGGTGCGCCCGGGGGCGCGTGGGCACGGATTGGCTCGCCTCATGATCCGCCCGGGGCCTGAGGTGGAAGCTGGATGCAGAACGGGGGTGCCCCTGAGGCAGCATCGTCCAGGAACTCGGCGACGCGTTCCAACAGCACATCGTGGCCGCTTTCTTGCAGTCTGCACCGCAGCAGCTCTCGAGCCACTCTGAGCGCGACCTTCATGTTCGCCTACTCCCGTCGGGTGTGCGGTGCCGTGGCCACAACATGGCTTTAGGCCCTCGTTGCCGATCGTATCTGCCGCGGAGTGAGGGTAGGCGACGCCTGACCGTGTCGCCCGTGCCCCGCAACGCTCTGCAGGGCGCGGGCTGCCTAAGGTGCGGGGTTGAGGTCACCTTGGGCAGGCGGCACGACATGGGCAGGCCATGCCGCCCAGTGGTCGGAGTTGGCCGTCGGGTCACCGGACATGGAGGCGGTGAAACGGCGGAACGCAGGACGGAAGGAGGAAGATTCCGGCGCACCCCTACCTGGCGCGCCAAATGTCGGATGTTGGGTTCCGGCAGACCCTTATGGTTCGAACTCTGCGGTGCGCGCGAAGATCTTCCCCCTACCACTCCACGTCCAACCGCCTCGCGAGAATCTAGCTAAACGATGAACAACACGAGGGAGGCAAGATTTATACTGGTTTGGGCCACCGTTGTGGTGTAATACCCTACTCCAGTGTGTGGTGTGGTGGATTGCCTCAGGGGCTGATGATGAACAGTACAAAGGACGAACTGCCTCGCGAGAGGTGTTCTTGAGCTGGTGCGATGAACTGCTTGGATGAGTTCGGTCGCCTCTCGATCTAATGAGCACTCGATGATCCCACCCTCTACTGTGGTGGCTATCCCTATATATATAGAGGCCCTGATCCTCTTCCCAAAAATTGAGCGGGAAGGGCGCCAACAATGGCCATTTTGAAGGGGAACATCTAGTACAAGTTATCCTGACTAAAGTTGGTCTTCGGCTGCCAAAGGCACTGGCGATGACGCCATCTTGGGCTCCACTGTGACCTCCATCCTGCCGCTCTGCTGGTCTTGGTCTCGTTGCACTGAAATGGCAACCTTTGCCTGATGCCTTGGTACTCCACGCCTGTGCTTGACCCCTTTACACCAAAGAGGAAACAAGGACACTGCACAGGCCGGCGCCCGCCTGGTCTCGATCGTCATGGCTTGCGTCACGAGCACCTCGCGAGGTACCCTGCCTTGATCTCTCCACCTCCTCGCGAGCCTGCTTGGTGAGGCCGTTCCTGAGGAAGTCTTGCATCATCCACCCCGCGAGGCTTGGCCCCTCGCGAGGGTCTTGAGTCTGGCGCTGATGAAGATGGGCCGTACTGGGCCACCACTCGTTCCACGCCGCAGGCCGCAGGTAGGCAAGTCTGGGGACCCCCGTTCCCAGAACGCCGACACCCACCTTAGCCGCAAGTGAAGGGATCAGGTGTGCATACAAACTCAGCACATCATGGATCTGGATGCATATGTCAATCGTATCAAGCTTCACGTCCAACAGCTGGGTTATTCCATCATACTCTGTTATAACAACAACATTGCCCCTGAAGTTCCATGGACCCTCTTGCATTACTCCCTCCCAATCCCCAAGATAGTTGAATTTCAGGGTATACATATTTGCTTCTAGTGGCTTGAAGGTCACGTCTTGCGCAAGATCCCAAGCTGCTCTCATATTCTTGTAAGTTGTGCTAAAGTTAAGATACTTTTCGACAGAGGGAGTAGGAGTAGACGTACATTAGTGTATACTAACATTTTTCTATATCCTTTTTTTTAGAACAACTTTTTTCTAAATCTGATGTATATATGAAGTGTTACATTTAAATTTTAATGTGTTTATTCACTCATTTTAGTTTGCATGTAGTCATATTAAAATAATCACATCATCTTATAATAGTGTATGTGTATCATCAAAATCAGAACACTGGGCAAAGTTCCAAAACATATGATACTTCTCACATACTAGGGCGTCCAGTAAAAACTAGGTATTCCAGGAGTATATCCCCTTTGTTTTGCATGTAGCTACTTCTCGGCTCTTTTCCATGATGCATATCTCAAGTATTCCATCCTCACGCATGCATAATTAAATGGTGTCATTGACGATGCCATAGACCTAGGGTAGGGTCATAGGCCTGACTTATATGCCCCACCCAAGGTCACTACCCTAGAAGCAAAGACATTCAAAGCACATCAGGAAGTATCGACTAAAGCCACAGAGTGCAATCAACTCGACCAGTCACCTCACTCAGATACCCCCACTTTCATTCAACCTGGATGGAGTCATTCGACCATACAGGAATCCACTCGAAGTATAGAAGACCTAAAGTCACTCAGGATGGCAACGGTCAGGCGTTCACTCCGTAGTCTTAAAGATCATTGAATACACTTTATAGCTGGCGTTACCAGTAACGCCCTATCTTAATGTACATTGAACCCCTGTAATGGAGGATGGCTAGGGTCCTGGTGCACTCTATATAAGCCACCCCTCCTCTAGGACAAGGGTTCACACCCCTTGTAACACACACCCATATTCCAGTCGACCGCCTCAGGGCACCGAGACGTAGGGCTATAACCTCCTCCAAGAGGGGCCTGAACTCGTAAACTCGTGTGTACAACCTCACCATAGCTAGGGCCTTGCCTCCTCATACGTACCCCCTATTCTTACTGTCAGACTTAGTACCACGACAGTTGGTGCCCACCATGGGGCAAAGCGTCTTAGCGACTTCCGGTGAGGTTGCATTTTCTCCGGTCTTCATCACCATGGTTTCCGACGGTGGTTTGGTCATGGGTCATGAGTTCCGACTCGGCGCGCTCAGTTTCGTTGGCGACGAGTCCGCCTGGCTCCAGGAAGCCCCCTCGACATCGAGGCTCTCCCGATCCATGGTTCGCCGCACTTCCACGTGAGTGCCTGCGGCGTTCTCCTTCGGCATCCGTCGACCCCGTATCGGTCGGTCCTCGCGTCGCCTTCTCACTCCGCTGGACACCGCCGCAAGCAATCTTGTTGGTTGCGGCCCCAACGGTGGGTGACGCATGCGGTGGCTTGTCAGACGGTCACCCCCAAGTCGCGGCAATCAAGCCCGACGAGTTTCACTATGGTCCAGTCGACCTATCGACTGACTTTGCAGACACGTTTTCCGAGAGCAGGAGCTGTGATCCCGCGGTAGAAGTCCTTATGGTCGACTCTATCGCAGCCCACCTAGTTTCCGTCGCAGCGGCATTGTAACACCCCGGATTCGATGCACCAGGTGTCTTCCAGTTATTCGCCGTCGTTGCCATGTTATTTGCTTGCATGTTGCATTTCATATCATGTCATCATGTGCATTTCATTTTGCATACATGTTCGTCTCATGCATCCGAACTTTTTCCCCGTTGTCTGTTTTGCAATCCGGCGCTCCTATGTCCTCCGGCGTCCCCCTTTTGTCTCTCATTGTGAGCGGGTGTTAAACATTCTCGGAATGGCCCGAGGTTTGCCAAGCGGCCTTGCTATAGCACCGGTAGACCGCCTGTCAAGTTTCGTGCCATTTGGAGGTCGTTTAATACTCCAACGGTTAACCGAGTAACCGCGAAGGCCCCTTCTTTTGTGCAACCCTCTCCAAATTCGCGGATGAACCCTAGCCTCCTTCCCCTCGCGCTGCCGGACGTTTTTCCCACCACGCCCGGACATGTCCGCCGCCGCCCCCTCGGCCAACCACAGCCCGCCACGTCACCCCGCCGCCGTCTCCCACCGCGCGCCGCCGCCAGGGCCTGCCAAGCCCATCGCCAGCCCGCCCGAGCCCATCGGGGCCCGGACGAGCCTGC
>NC_041393.1:419030815-419037388 GCF_002162155.2 Triticum dicoccoides
CCTGCATCGGCGTCTGCCGCGCCGCCGCCCTCCGCCGAGCCGCCGCCCGTCGCCTCTCGTGTGCCACGGCCCCCGCGCCCGTCGCTGGCATCCTGCGCGCCGTGCCCCACCGCTAGCTCCTCCGCCCGCTATGGCGCCGCCGCTAGGAGCTCCGGCCCCGACCGGAAGCCGCCCCGGCCTCCCCTCGCCTCCGGCCACAGATCCGACGGGATCCGGCGACCCCCGCCCGGATCCGGCCTTCCCCAGCTCCGGCCCCCCTTCTACCCCTCCAGCCGCCGTCCCTATCGTCTCCGGTGAGAATCCCGGCCGTCCTCGTCATCCGCGCCCGGGTCAACCCTCAGATCCGGAGGTGATTTTCGTCTAAGTCCCTGAAATATTTTGCATAATCATGCCATGTTCATCGCATCATAAATTGCTGCATACTGCTCCGTTTCGTGCGTGTAATATGTCAAATTGTTTGTCTCGACGAGTACTTCATTTGATTCCATTGCATCATGTTCACTTGAGTTCAGCTTGGTGCTCGAAATGCTGTTGGAAGAGTGCATGTTGCTGCTAATCTGCTGAAACTGTTATAACATGCTCATTTGTCATTTTTGCCATGATTGATGTGTGCATCCTATGAGGTTGAGCTCTATATGTGTTTTGATCTATGCCATGCCATCTTTCCAGTGGTGCCATCCATGTATTTTTGTGAGTTGTGTGCTGAGTGCATCAAGCTTGTTAAGGAGGGTACTTGCTGTTACTGTTTTGCTAGGATGATTCTGTTATATTTTGTTGCTATGTAAACCTGCTGCTACTAGTTATTCTATGCATAATCTGAAGATGTTCACTAAGGATGTTTTGATCTACATGTCATGCTCTATCCATTCATGCCCCTGGTTGCATTTATATCCTGCTGTAGCATGTTGCAATCTTGCTCCAAAGTTGCTAAATAATGTTGCTGTCAACCTGTTAACATGACGTTCAGTTTTGGCTATGTGCTTTTCTAGTGATCCATGTACCCTATGAACTTGCTATTGCCATGCTTAGCTTCATAAACATGTCTTCTTACTGTTGGTTGCCTTGCCATGCCATGTATTGCTCTGTGGTGAGTGCTTCAAGCTCACCGACATGCTTACTTATTGTTGTTCCTGCCATGTATGAATCTGTCATATAACTTGCCATGTTTACATGGGTGCCATCATATCTTCTGATCCTTTCTGGCTCATGGTCAGTAAGGGTCTTTTGTTCTATGCAATTAGTAGATTCATGCCATGCCTTGGTTTGCCATGATAGCTTCCTGTAACATGCTGTTTGATAGCTCTAAACATTGCAACCTGATGTTATTTCCTGATAAGTCTGAAACTGTTATTATTTGCAATATTACCATGTCCTTTTGAGCATGTTCTAGTTGTTTCCGGAAATAGCTCAGTGTTCACGTTTTGTTATGCTTTACCAGTACTTCATGCCCATGCCTTTTGTTCTTACGTTGAGATGCTGTAGCTTGTTGGTTTGATGCTTGCAAGATGCCTAGTTGCTATTTTGGACAGATTATTGTTATGTCTTGTATAGAGTGTATGTGTTGAACCGTTGCTCCGTTTTGAGTGTGCTCTATATGAAACTTGCTTGTTTTTGCATGTAGTTTCATATTACCATGTTGCATCCTTGTTTTGAGGTGTTTGCTTGATGTTTGTATGCATTTTGCATCAATGCCATGTTTAACTTGTTTTGCTCATATCTTCTAGGCCGTAGCTCCGAACTAAATGAACTTTATATGTAACTTGACTAGAATTTCGTGTAGATCATCTTGGTGCTCTTTAACTTGCTGTTTAAAAACTTCAACTTAAGGTTTATTCAGTTCTGGACCAATTTCGAAATATGCATATGAGGACTTTCCGGAATTGTTATATGTTGTTTCCGGCCTCATTTAAACTTGCTTTGATGTGTTGTTCTTGTTTGCATTATCTCTTGCCATGAGTAGCTTCATGTAGCCTTGTCATGCATCATGTTTGTTGTGCATTATGTCTTGCCTATGTGTGGTGTGTTTACCATGTTGTGTGCTTCTTCTCGATAGTTCCCGTTTCGTTGCGATCGTGAGGATTCGTTCGTCTACGCTTGGTTCGTCTTCGTGGCTTCATCTTCTTCATGGACTCGTTCTTCTTCCTAGCGGGATTTCAGGCAAGATGACCACTACCCTGGATCTCACTTCTATCATTGCTATGCTAGTTGCTTCGTTCTATCGCTATGTTGCGCTTCCTATCACTTGTTCTTCAAGCCTCCCAAATTGCCATGGACCTCTAACCTTTGACACCATTCCTAGCAAACCATTGCTTGGCTATGTTACTGCTTTGCTCAGCCCCTCTTATAGCATAGCTAGCTGCAGGTGAAGTTGAAGATTGCTCCATGGTGGACAGGGTTATGTTGGGATATCACAATATCTCTTATATTATTAATGCATCTATATATTTGGTAAAGGGTGGAAGGCTCGGCCTTATGCCTGGTGTTTTGTTCCACTCTTGCCGCCCTAGTTTCCGTCATACCGGTGTTATGTTCCCGGATTTTGCGTTCCTTACGCGGTCGGGTGATTTATGGGACCCCCTCGACAGTTCGCTTTGAATAAAACTCCTCCAGCAAGGCCCAACCTTGGTTTTACCATTTGACTCACCACCACCTACTTTTCCCTTGGGAGTAATTAACCCAAGGGTCATCTTTATTATAGCCCCCCCGGGCCAATGCTTGTCTAAGTGTTGGTCCAAACTAGAGCCCTTTGCAGCGCCCCCTCAGGGAAACTTGAGGTCTTGTTTTAGTTGTACGGATTGCTCATCCGGTGTTGCCCTGAGAACGAGATATGTGCAGCTCCTATCGGGATTGTCGGCGCATCGGGCGGCTTTGCGGGTCTTGTTTTACCATTGTCGAAATGTCTTGTAAACCGGGATACTTGTCACGCCCAAGATGCGACCCTATCCTAAAGGAACTAGAAGGTCCCACCAAGGATAGAAGCGCATCTTGAAGACGCTTTTGCAAGGTGGATATCATTACATCAACATTACATAATAGATGGGGATACATACAAGAGGCATACAATGCCACACGAATACAACATCATCATACATAAGATCAACATCCGACTACGGATGAAACACAAACAGAAGCTCAAACGACATCCACCCTGCTAGCCCAGGCTGACAACCTAGAACCTATCCCCTAATCAAAGAGGAAGCAGAAGGAGAACTCCAAAACAAGCAAACATCACTCTCGCGTCAAGATCATCGCATAACCTGTACCTGCAACTGTTGTTGTAGTAATCTGTGAGCCACGAGGACTCAGCAATCCCATTACCATGGGTATCAAGACTAGCAAAGCTTAATGGGAAAGGAAGGGGTAAAGTGGTGAGGTTGCAGTAGCGACTAAGCAATGTATGGTGGCTAACATACGCAAATAAGAGCGAGAAGAGAACAAGCGGAACGGTCGTGAAGCTAGCAATGATCAAGAGGTGATCCTGAACTCCTACTTACGTCAATCATAACACAGAAACCGTGTTCACTTCCCGGACTCTGCCGAGAAGAGACCATCACGGCTACACACGCGGTTGATGCGTTTTAATTCGGATCTGGTGTCAAGTTATCTACAACCGGACATTAACAAATTCCCATCTGCCACATAACCGCGGGCACGGCTCTCGAAAGTTTATACCCTGCAGGGGTGTCCCAACTTAGCCCATGATAAGCTCTCGCGATCAATGAAGGATATACCTTCTCCCAGGAAGACCCGATCAGTCTCGAAATCCCGGTTTACAAGACATTTCGACAATGGTAAAACAAGACCAGCAAAGCCGCCTGATGCGCCGACAATCCCGATAGGAGCTGCACATATCTCGTTCTCAGGGCAACACCGGATGAGCAATCCGTACAACTAAAACAAGACCTCAAGTTTCCCTGAGGGGGCGCTGCAAAGGGCTCTAGTTTGGACCAACACTTAGACAAGCATTGGCCCGGGGGGGCTATAATAAAGATGACCCTTGGGTTAATTACTCCCAAGGGAAAAGTAGGTGGTGGTGAGTCAAATGGTAAAACCAAGGTTGGGCCTTGCTGGAGGAGTTTTATTCAAAGCGAACTGTCGAGGGGGTCCCATAAATCACCCGACCGCGTAAGGAACGCAAAATCCGGGAACATAACACCGGTATGATGGAAACTAGGGCGGCAAGAGTGGAACAAAACACCAGGCATAAGGCCGAGCCTTCCACCCTTTACCAAATATATATATGCAGTAATAATATAAGAGATATTGTGATATCCCAACATAACCCTGTCCACCATGGAGCAATCTTCAACTTCACCTGCAGCTAGCTATGCTATAAGAGGGGCTGAGCAAAGCGGTAACATAGCCAAGCAATGGTTTTCTAGGAATGGTGTCAAAGGTTAGAGGTCCATGGCAATTTGGGAGGCTTGAAGAACAAGTGATAGGAAGCGCAACATAGCGATAGAACGAAGCAACTAGCATAGCAATGATAGAAGTGAGATCCAGGGTAGTGGTCATCTTGCCTGAAATCCCGCTAGGAAGAAGAACGAGTCCATGAAGAAGATGAAGCCACAAAGACGAACCAAGCGTAGACGATCGAATCCTCACGATCGCAACGAAACGGGAACTATCGAGAAGAAACACACAACATGGTAAACACACCACACATAGGCAAGACATGATGCACAACAAACATGATGCATGACAAGGCTACATGAAGCTACTCATGGCAAGAGATGATGCAAACAAGAACAACACATCAAAGCAAGTTTAAATGAGGCCGGAAACAACATATAACAATTCCGGAAAGTCCTCATATGCATATTTCGAAATTGGTCTAGAACTGAATAAACCTTAAGTTGAAGTTGTTAAACAGAAAGTTAAAGAGCACCAAGATGATCTACATGAAATTCTAGTCAAGTTACATATAAAGTTCATTTAGTGCGGAGCTACGGCCTAGAAGATATGAGCAAAACAAGTTAAACATGGCATTGATGCAAAATGCATAAAAACATCAAGCAAACACCTCAAAACAAGGATGCAACATGGTAATATGAAACTACATGCAAAAACAAGCAAGTTTCATATAGAGCACACTCAAAACGGAGCAACGGTTCAACACATACACTCTATACAAGACATAACAACAATCTGTCCAAAACAGCAACTAGGCATCTTGCAAGCATCAAACCAACAAGCTACAACATCTCAACGTAAGAACAAATGGTATGGGCATGAAGTAATGGTAAAGCATAACAAAACATGAACACTGAGCTATCTCCATTAACAAATAGAACATGCTCAAAAGGACATGGTAATATTGCAAATAATAACAGTTTCAGACTTATCAGGAAATAACATCAGGTTGCAATGTTTAGAGCTATCAAACAACATGTTACAGGAAGCTATCATGGCAAACCAAGGCATGGCATGAATGTACTAATTGCATAGAACAAAAGACCCATACTGACCATGAGCCAAAAAGGATCAGAAGATATGATGGCACCCATGTAAACATGGCAAGTTATATGACAGATTCATACATGGCAGGAACAACAATAAGTAGGCATGTTGGTGAGCTTGAAGCACTCACCACAGAGCAATACATGGCATGGCAAGGCAACCAACAGTATGAAGACATGTTTATGAAGCTAAGCATGGCAATAGCAAGTTCATAGGGTACATGGATCACTAGAAAAGCACATGGCCAAAACTGAACTTCATGTTAACAGGTTGACAGCAACATTATTTAGCAAGTTTGGAGCAAGATTACAACATGCTACAGCAGGCTATAAATGCAACTAGGGGCATGAATGGATAGAGCATGACATGTAGTTCAAAACATCCTTAGTGAACATCTCCAGATTATGCATAGAATAACTAGTAGCAGCAGGTTTACATAGCAACAAAATATAACAGAATCATCCTAGCAAAACAGTAACAGCAAGTACCCTCCTTAACTAGCTTGATGCACTCAGCACACAACTCAAAAAAATACATGGATGGCACCACTGGAAAGATGGCATGGCATAGATCAAAACACATGTAGAGCTCAACCTCATAGGATGCACACATCAATCATGGCAAAAATGACAAATGAGCATGTTATAACAGTTTCAGCAGATTAATAGCAACATGCACTCTTCCAACAGCATTTCGGGCATCAAGATGAACTTAAATGAACATGATGCAATGGAATTAAATGAATTACTCGTCGAGGCGAACAATTTGACATATTACACGCACGAAACGGAGCAGTATGCAGCAATTTATGATGCGATGAACATGGCATGATTATGCAAAATATTTCAGGGACAGACGAAAATCACCTCCGGATCTGAGGGTTGACCCAGGCGCTGATGACAAGGACGGCCGGGATTCTCGCCGGAGATGACAGGGACGGCGGCTGGAGGGGTAGAAGGAGGGGCCAGAGCTGGGGAAGGCCGGATCCGGGCGGGGGTCGCCGGATCCCGTCGGATCTGTGGCCGGAGGCGAGGGGAGGCCGGGGCGGCTTCCGGTCGGGGCCGGAGCTCCTAGCGGCGGCGCCATGGCGGGCGGAGGAGCTGGCGGCGAGGC
>NC_041393.1:419037712-419064486 GCF_002162155.2 Triticum dicoccoides
CGGGCTCGTTCGGGCCCCGATGGGCTCGGGCGGGCTGGCGATGGGCTTGGCGGGCCCTGGCGGCGGCGCGCGGTGGGAGACGGCGGCGGGGTGACGTGGCGGGCTGCGGTTGGCGAGGGGGCGGCGGCGGACATGTCCGGGCGCGGTGGAAAAAACGTCCGGCAGCGCGAGGGGAAGGAGGCTAGGGTTCGTCCGCGAATTTGGAGAGGGGTGCACAAAAGAAGGGGCCTTCGCGGTTACCCGGTTAACCGTTGGAGTATCAAACGACCTCCAAATGGCACGAAACTTGACAGGCGGTCTACCGGTGCTATACCAAGGCCGCTTGGCAAACCTCGGGCCATTCCGAGAATGTTTAACACCCGCTCACAACGAGAGACAAAAGGGGGACGCCGGAGGACATAGGAGCGCCGGATTGCAAAACGGACAACGGGGAAAAAGCTCGGATGCATGAGACGAACATGTATGCAAAATGAAATGCACATGATGACATGATATGAAATGCAACACGCAAGCAAATGACATGGCAACGACGGCGAATAACTGGAAGACATCTGGCGCATCGAATCCGGGGCGTTACAACACTCCTCCACTAACAAGAGATCTCGTCCCGAGATCTTAGGAATGAGACGGAAGAGAAAAGGGATGAGGTGAAACAAGAACTCAAGAGAAGGAAACAAAGAATCGAGAGCACTCGAGAAAAGAGAGGAACGACGAGAATGGCAAGAATTGAAATCTCACGGAATCAGATAGACTATGAAACCACTCGTTCTAACCGGAGTGGTTAGAATGAGAAAAGAAACGAATAAGACTGAAAGGATTTAGGCAGCACTCCGGCTAAAACATGGAGGAATAGAACACGAGCTTGATAGGATGGACCGATACTTGATGAAGACATGACACCAAATCTCCGGAAAGGATTGAAAGAGTTGAATGAAAAGAACGGAGAAGAAAATGACAACTTGTGCCACGAATGAAATATAGAGCATCCTTAGAAGGAGGAATTGAACGGAGTTGTTGAGAAAATCAACCACGCAAAGAATAAGCTTGTTGTGGTCTTATAGGTAACATCTCAAGATCATAAGGTGATAACCGGCCACAAACGGAAAAGATTGGATAGCTTAGAAGAATGAAGAAATGCAAAACTCCACTTCAAAAGAATACGGAGATTTAATTGCACCTCGAGAAGCAAGAAGAAGGATACTTGAGCTCCTTCGATTAGAATCTTGATGAACTCTTGAAGAATGAATTAGATCATGAAGAACCACCATGAAGAACTCCGGTAACCAAAAGGACGATGAGATAGAATAAAGGATGAAAGAATAAGATGAGCCTTGCGATGATTAGATGGAGGTTACAATGAGATGGCCGTGGAAATAATTGAACTCCGGAAAAGAAAAGATGAAAACGCTTGGAACTAGAATTTATTCATCAAGAACAAACTCCGAAGAAAAGGGATTACTCACTACGAGGAAATAAGAATAAGATTTATTGTATGCTTATCCTTCATCAAATTAAATTTATGACAAGCAATGGATTTTTCATACTACTTATTCTTCTTGAAAAGGAATTGGGAAGTGGCATATCGTGAACTTGAGAAGGTCTTCATGAACCGCCGGTAGGATTGGAAAGAAAGAATGGATTAAAATGATAATGAAGGAAAAAGAATCTTGAACGAACCACTGTAAGAATTCAAAATGACTGATGACAGAGAATGAATCACCGGGAAGAATTAGAAGAACAAATATGCTTGAGGGGATTTAGATGCAAAAGAACAAAGATATCCTGAGCTGATTAAAGAACACTTGAACGAAGCACCGGGATAATTGGATAATGGTAGCTGAAATGCGAGGACAAAGAATTCTTCTGGAAAGATGGCCTCCGGTGAAAAGAAATGGAAAAACAACTCCTGACATACTCTGGATGGGTGAAAAGAATTTGCACGACTGGAAAACAATTTGAGAGGATAACATCAGGCTAGCACCACAAATCTCCGGGAGAATGGACAAGATTCAGAGGAAAATCTCTTCTTGAGTCTTCAAATGTCGACGAGAAACACCACCAAAATTACCATGATACTCCGAAAGAATGAAAAGCGAAAAGGTTGAGCCAGCAATGAAATGAATTGAAATCGATCTTGGAAAAGACATGTGACTGATGAAATTCATTCTTACGTCACACTTGAAAAGAATTGAGAATAACTCTGGGAGAATTAGAAGAGTCAGGTAAGATCCTGGGAAAAGACCTGTGGGTTAGGGCCCACTAAAAGAAAACACCGTTGGAAAGGATTGTTGAAGAGGTAGATGATGCACCGGAACAATTGAAATATTCGAATGAGGTGACAACCTCGAATTAATTCGAACACAGACGAATCTCTTGAGATGTCTTGAACTACGGAAGGATACGCTGGCGAGAGACGAACGAGCAGGGAAAAAACACTTGAGCCGAGGAAAAAGAATATGATCAACCCGAAAAAAACTTGAATTAAGTCCACCGGAAAGAAAAGAGATGAAGAATGTCAAACAAAAGAGAATTCACCGGTTGAGACAATTGACGAAAGACTGAAGAGGCTCCACACGAATGGAATTGATGGTCGAAACAGACTCAGGCTCCGGGAAGAAGAGGGAGGGAGGGTGGGGGCTAGCAGGGTGGATGTCGTTTGAGTTTCTGTTTGTGTTTCATCCGTAGACGGATGGTGCTCTAATGCATGATGTATTGTTGTATTCGTGTGGCATTGTATGCTTCTTGTATGTATCCCCATCTATTATGTAATGTTGATGTAATGATATCCACCTTGCAAAAGCGTTTCAATATGCGGGTCTATCCTTGGTGGGACCTTCGAGTTCCTTTTGGATAGGGTCGCATATTGGGCGTGACAGGCATCAACGGTGGTGGTGATGGCCTATCATTCGGCCACGAAGAGTATCAGCCCCAACCTCTCAACTCGCAGCAAAGGGAGGAGCTGCACCGCCGCAACATGGAGGCCCTCCAGACCCCCATCATAGGGGAAACCGCCAAGGCTTGGGCCTTGGAGGCAGTGAGCCTGGTCACGCTGGCTGAGCGCAGTCGTTTGGAGAATCTCCAACATTCTCTCGACGAGCGTGCCCATCGACTGATCCCCGAGTCCAGTCGTTCTCCACAACAGTTGTTTCCGCCTGAACCTTACGTATTCTGCACTCCAATCCAGAATCTTGCAGCTACTACGTGAATAGCAGAGTCCATTCAGCCGTCCCGTTCAGAGGCTGGAAGAGGCTTGGAACGGATCAAAACGCTGCTCCGAGCAGCAGGAGAGCTGAACTCCGCCATGTCCCAGTCGCGGAATAGGATCCACAGCAGGTCAGCAAGGGCAGATACCATTCAGTCGACACACAGTCCTGGGTCACCTTTGCGATGTGAAGATCATGATCATCGTTGTGATCAGCACCTGGGAAGAGCTCATGGAGAGTTCGACCAGGAGTACACCCGTGACAACCACCATCGAGTGCCTTCGCCTCTTCCGAGAGACGGGTCATACTCGCCCTGGCGGTATGACAACAGGCGCCCATATGGTAATCACCACAGAGTTCCAGTCGACCCAAGAGAGCCTGGCTTCGATGCGAGGTCAGTCCTTGTTCAGGGGTTGGTCGACCGGAACAGAGCATACAGAGAGGGGCTGGATAGAGACAGGCCCAGTGGAAGCAGGGTCCATGTTTCTGGCCCTGAGTGTTTCGGAAGAGCTATCAGAGCTGCTGAGATCCCTCACAACTTTAGATTGGCGACTGGTGTCAACAAGTTCACAGGAGAATCGAAGCCCAACACTTGGCTTGAGGACTACTGAGTGGCTGTGCACATCGGTGGCGGCAGCGATGAGGTGGCCATGAAGCACTTCCCTCTGATGCTTGAAGGTTCTACTAGAGCTTGGCTAAATCTATTGGCCCCTCGAAGCATTTTCAGATGGGATGAGTTGGCCCGAGTGTTTACCAAAACATTTGAGGGCACCTACAAGAGACCTGCTGGTTTGTTAGAGTTGCAGCATTGCGTGAAGAAACATAATGAGACTTTGAGAGATTATATCCAGAGATGGATCACTCTGCACCACACAGTAGAGAATGTATCAGATCACCAAGCAGTCTGTGCCTTCAAAGAAGGCGTTCGCTACAGAGAGCTCAATCTGAAGTTCGGTCGGACCGGAGATATTTCTTTGGCTCGGATGATGGAGATTGCCACTAAGTACGCTAACAGCAAAGAAGAGGACCGACTCCGAAGTGGCAAGATAGACCAGTCGCCCAGGACACCGGAGGAGGAAATTCCAGTTGGAAGCAGAAGCGAAAGGCTGAGGCAGCAGGCCTGCCGAGGCAGCAGTTTTGAACCAAGGAAAGTTCAAGGGGAAGCCTAAAGGGCCTTGGATCCCTAAAAAAGTGAAGGATCAAGCAGGAAATGATGTGATGGATTTGTCGTGCCATATTCACACCAAAAAGGATGAGGAGGGGAATCTGAGTCTCCCCAAGCATACCACTCGACAGTGTCTACTCCTGATCCAGAGCTTCCGAGAAAGCCAACCCAGTGAGAAGGACAAGGAGTCTGATAAGGACGAAGACAAAGAAGATGATGGTGGTTACCCCAACGTTAATACCACCTTGGTGATTTTTTTCTGATCTCGAGAGCAAAAGTCGACTGAAAGTTATCAACAAAGAGGTGAACGTGGTTGCTCCGGCAACACCAAGATATTTGAAGTGGTCAAAAACCCCTATTACATTCGACCAGTCCGATCACCCGTCGCACATTGCTACCCTTGGGAGGCAAGCGTTGGTGGTCGACCTAGTTGTTGGGGGCACCTGACTGACCAAGGTTTTGATGGATGGTGGCGCTGGTCTGAATATATTGTATGTTGAGGCCCTCCAGGGGATGGGCATTCCGATGTCCAAACTCAGTGAGAGCAACATGAGATTCCATGGTATCATCCCAGGAAAGAAAGCTGATTCACTCGGTCAGATCACTCTTGATGTGGTTTTCGGTGATTCTTTGAATTACCACAAGGAAAAGTTGACGTTTGAAGTAGTGGATTTTGAGAGTGCCTATCATGCCATTCTAGGCAGACCTGCTTATGCTAGTTTCATGGCTCGGCCATGCTATGTGTACCTCAAGTTGAAGATGCCTAGCCCCAAAGGCGTAATCATGGTCACCGGTAACCGGTAGAGAGCAGAGGATTGTCTCTAGAATGGTTCAAAGATCTCTGATGAGCAGATGGAAGCAATAGAGTTTCAAGAATAACAGAAGACTGCAGATTCGAGTGATTTGCTGCGTGCCAAGAGGCCTGCCTCGGAGTCCGTGTTTCAGTCGGCCAGAGAGACCAAGCCAGTCCACATTCACCCGACCGACCCCAATGCTGCTCCGACCCATATCTCAATGACACTCAATAGCAAATAGGAAGAAGCGCTCATCCAGTTCCTTCGTGAGAACTAGGACATCTTTGCATGGAAGCCATCTGACATGCCAGGTGTATCCAGGGGACTGGCTGAGCACCGTTTGTGAGTCGACTCAAAGGCAAAACCCATTAAAGAGCATCTTCGTCGGTCCGCCGCATAGAAGGGAAAGGTGATTGGCGAGGAGGTGGCTCGGCTTCTGGCCGCCGAGTTCATACGCGAGATATACCACTCCGAGAGGCTCGCCAATGTCATTATGGTCTCCAAGAAAGATAAGTCACTTCGAATGTGTATTGATTTCAAGCACATCAATCGGGCCTGCCTGAAAGATCATTTTCCTCTGCCCCGCATCGACCAGATAGTCGACTCCACTACGAGATGTGAGCGATTGTCCTTTTTGGACGTGTGTTCCGGGTACCATCAGATCCGACTGTATGGACCCGATGAGATAAAGACAACTTTCATCACCCCGTTCGGGTGTTTTTGCTATGTTACTATGCCCTTTGGCCTCAAGAATGCTGATGCAACATTTATGCGCATGATTCAGAAGTGTCTGCTCACTCAAATCAGTCGGAATGTGGAAGCATACATGGATGGCATAGTGGTTAAGTCACGCAAAGGTTCCGACCTGCTGACTGACCTTGCTGAAACCTTTGCCAACTTAAGAAGATATGATATCAAGCTCAATCCGTCAAAGTGCACATTCGGAGTCCTAGGCAGAAAGCTACTCGGTTTCCTCGTTTCCGAACAAGGGATCGACGCAAATCCAGAGAAGATTGGCACAATCCTCTGAATGAAGTGCCCCGTGCATGTGCATGATGTTTAGAAGCTTACTCCTCGGTGAAAAGGCACTGCCTCAGACTCAGACTCGGTTGTTTGGCTGCATTGAGTCGATTCATCTCACGCCTCGGTGAAAAGGCACTGCCTCTTTACCAACTGATGAAGAAGTCTGACAAGTTCGAGTGGAATGATGAAGCTAAAGCAACGTTTGAAGAGCTCAAAGCCTAGATTTCCACCCAGTCGGTGCTCGCTGCTCCAGTCAACAAGGAGCCTTTATTGCTTTACATCGCAGCCACGGGACAAGTTGCCAGCACAGTGCTCATAGTCGAGCGGGAAGAAGAAGGCAAAGCCTTCAAAGTTCAGTGCCCTGTGTATTACACTTCAGAAGTCTTGACGCCATCCAAGAAGAGATATCCTCATTATCAGAAGCTTGTTTATGGGATTTACCTGAGCATGAAGAAAGTTGCACACTACTTTTCAGACCACTCGGTTTCAGTCGTCAGCGGCGCCCCGTTGTCAGAAATTCTGAATAACAGAGATGCAACTGGTCGAGTGGCAAAATGGGCGATTGAACTCCTTCCTTTAGATATCAAGTTTGAGGCAAAGAAAGCCATCAAGTCCCAAGCTATAGCAGACTTCCTCGCAGAGTGGATCGAACAGCAGCAGCTGACTCAGATTCAGTCAGAACATTGGACTATGTTCTTTGATGGGTCAAAAATGTTGAATGGCTCTGGTGGAGGAGTGGTTTTAGTGTCCCCGAGAGGAGACAAGCTCAGTTATGTCCTCCAGATTCACTTTGATTCTTCAAACGATGAAGCTGAGTATGAGGCGCTATTGTATGGGTTGCGTATGGCCATTTCACTCGGCGTCCGACGCTTGATGGTCTACGACGACTCAGACTTAGTGGTTAATCAAGTAATGAAGGAATGGGACGTCAGGAGTCCAGCAATGACCGGTTATTGCAATGTAGTGAGAAATCTAGAGAAGAAGTTTGAGGGGTTAGAGCTCCACCACATACCCCGAATCAAGAATCAAGCTGCTGATGATCTGGCAAAAATAGGTTCCACTCGAAAGCCTATCCCCAGCAATGTGTTCTTGGAGCATCTCCACACCCCATCAGTACAAGAAGATCCCTTCAAGGAAGAGCCCCCGCAACCGATAAGCTCAACCAATCCGACTGAAATTGAAGTTCCGGCTGTGGTCGACTTGATATTGGAAGTCCTAGTGATCAGCCCGATTGGACGGTGCCGTACATCGCGTACCTGCTCAGGCAGGAATTCCTAGAGAATGATGATGAGGCTCGCCATTTAGTCCATCGATCGAAGGCTTTCATCGTGATAAAAGGATAGCTTTACAGAGAAAGTGTCATAGGAGTGGCTCAACATTGCATCACCCCAGAAGAAGGTCGAATGATCCTAAACGATATCCACTTGGGGACCTGTGGTCACCATGCGTCCTCTCGGACCATCGTGGCCAAAGCATACCGAGCGGTATTCTATTGGCCTCATGCAAATGAGATGGCAAAAGATATAGTCGACAAGTGCGCAGGTTGCCAGTTCTACTCCAACATGTCTCACAAGCCTGTGTCTGCCTTGAAGACTATTCCACTCGTCTGGCCGTTTGCATTTTGGGGGTTGGATATGGTTGGACCCTTCAAGCCGGCAGAAGTGGTTTCACTCATTTTCTCATAGCAGTCAACAAGTTCACTAAGTGGATCGAAGCCAAGCCCATCAAAAACCTCGACTCAAGCACTGACGTCAATTTCATCAAGGAGTTGATATTTAGATATGGAGTTCCTCATAACATTATCACAGATAACAGCTCCAATTTTGATTCTGATGAGTTTACGGCGTTTTGTGCTTCCCAGGGCACTCGGGTCGACTACGCGTCTGTCGCACACCCGTAGTCGAATGGGCAAGCAGAAAGGGCAAATGGTTTGATCCTTCAAGGGTTAAAACCCCGACTGATGCACGATCTCAAGCATGCTAGTGGAGCTTGGGTGACTGAGTTACCATCTGTCCTCTGGGGGCTGAGAACGACGCCAAACCGGTCAACTGATCGAACCCCTTTCTTCTTGGTGTATGGCGCTGAGGCTGTGCTTCCGAGCGACTTGCTGCACAACGCCCCCCGGGTGGAACTCTTCTCAGTAGCTGAAGAAGAACATGCACGACAAGACGAGGTTGATCTCCTGGAAGAGGAACGTGAGATGGCTTTGATCCGGCCGACCATCTATTAGCAAGATCTGCATCAATTCCATGCCCGTAATGTCAGAGGTCAAGTGTTCCAGGAAGGAGACCTTGTGCTCCGAGTGGTTCATAAACGGCCTCACAAGCTTGCTCCGGCCTGGGAAGGTCCCTTCATCATCACCAAGGTGCTTCACAAGGGAGCATACACATCTAAAACGTAGCCAAGAATATGGACGAGTGATAACCCACAAGTATAGGGGATAACTGTAGCCTCTTTCGATAAGTAAGAGTGTCGAACCCAACGAGGAGCTAAAGGTAGAACAAATATTCTCTCAAGACCTATCTCCCACTGATACGACTATACTCACGCTTAGTGTTTGCTTTACCTAGAACAAGT
Organism: Triticum dicoccoides; assembly: GCF_002162155.2. Classification (NCBI taxonomy): domain Eukaryota; kingdom Viridiplantae; phylum Streptophyta; class Magnoliopsida; order Poales; family Poaceae; genus Triticum; species Triticum dicoccoides. Next base: position 419,046,475 of record NC_041393.1, read on the forward strand.
ATGAAACTAGAAGTACTTTGTAGGTGTTGTTGGATAGGTTTGCAAGATAATAAAGAGCACGTAAATAAAAAGTAGGGGCTGTTTAGATAAAGAAGCAATAAAGTAAATATAGTGAATGTGGAAAAGTGGTGGTAGGAGTTGTGAAATTGTCCCTAAGCAATTGACTACCTTACTAGACTGATAATCACTATTTCAATTTTATTTGAGGGAGAGGCATAAGCTAACATACTTTCTCTTCTTGGATCATATGCACTTATGATTGGAACTCTAGCAAGCATCCGCAACTACTAAACATCATTAAGGTAAAACCCAACCATAGCATTAAAGTATCAAGTCCCCTTTATCCCATACGCAAACAACCTACTTACTCGGGTCTATGCTTCTGTCACTCACGCCACCCACCCTAAGCAAATCATGAACATATTGCAAACCCCACAGCGGGAATCCCTCACTCTTGCATGACATGGAGGGCATAATAGGACAGCACCAATAATAAAACATGCAACTCAAACCAATCATAGCAATTCATCAATCACCGGTAGGACAACGAAAATCTACTCAGACATCATAGGATGGCAACACATCATTGGATAATAATATGAAGCATAAAGCACCATGTTTAAGTAGAGGGTACAGCGGGTTGCGGGAGAGTGGACCATTGAATATAGATGGGGGAAGGTGATGGAGATGTTGGTTAAGATGATGGAGGTGTTGGTGAAGATCGCGGTGATGATGATGGCCCCCGGCGGTGTTCCGGCGCCACCGGAAGCAAGGGGGAGAGAGCTCCCCTTCTTCTTCTTCTTCTTCTTCTTCCTTGACCTTCTCCCTAGATGGGAGAAGGGTTTCCCCTCTAGTCCTTGGCTCCCATGGCATGGGAGGGGCAAGAGCCCCTCCGAGATTGGATCTGTGTCTCTGTCTCTCTCTGTTTCTGTGTTCCCAGATCCTTCCCTTTCACCATTTCTTTTATATCCGGAGATCCATAACTCTGATTGGGTTGAATCCTTCGCCCAGATTTTTCTCATAAAATTAGCTTTCTTGCGGCAAAAGAAGAGCGTCAACCGCCTTACGGGGTGCCCACGAGGGTCCAGGGTGCGCCTGCCCCCCTGGGGCGCGCCCCCTGCCTCGTGGCCCCCTCGGGCACCGTCAAGCATTGATTTTACTTCCCAAAAATCACAAATATTCCAAAATAATTCTCCGTCTGTTTTTACCCCGTTTGGACTCCATTTGATATTGGGTTTCTATGAAACATAAAACATGCAACAAACAGGAACTGGCACTGGGCACTGGATCAATATGTTAGTCCCAAAAATAGTATAAAAAGTTTCCAAGAGTATATGAAAGTTGAATAATATTGGCATGGAACAATCAAAAATTATAGATACGACGGAGACGTATCAACGAGCCACGCGCATGGAATGCAGAGCTGCTTCACCCGTTCCATACCTAAAATCACTCGGATCGACGAGTTGTAATAAGAGTACTTCGGTTTGCTTACCAAAGACAAGATTTTTGCAGTATCTTAATGATTGATTTCCCGTAATCATTTGTGTCAGAAACCCCCCAGTGGGTGGCTTAGCCCTGAACCTTATTTGCCTAAGTTAAAAAACACTCCGAGTGGAGAACAATCCTCCCACTCGGGGGCTTAGCTGCGACCCCGTACTCGCCTAAGTTAAAAACACTCCGAGTGGAGAGCAATCCTCCCACTCGGGGGCTTAGCTGAGACCATGTACTCGCCTAAGTTAAAAACACTCCGAGTGGAGAGAAATCCTCCCACTCGGGGGCTTAGCTGCGACCCCGTACTCGCCTAAGTTAAAGACACTCCGAGTGGAGAGCAATCCTCCCACTCGGGGGCTTAGCTGCGACCCCGTACTTGCCTAAGTTAGAAACACTTTGAGTGGAGAGGAATCCTCCCACTCGGGGGCTTAGTTGCGACCTCGTACTCGCCTAATGTCGTGGAATTGTCACGGCAGATGTCCTAGTGAAAGGACTTAGTCGTGGAGCCATCGCAACTAGGAAGCTTAAAGGGATTGAAACGGGACAAAGGACATGGGTGTTTTACTGGTTTGGCCCCTCGCGGTGAAGGTAATGGCTTAATCCAGTTTGAGGTGGAATTGCTTATGTTTCGATTACCATGTAGCGAATCCGCTTAACCTAGTTCTTGATCTGATGTTACTTGTCCTGAACCGCCACCTGGTCGTCCCTTTATATATAGAGGTCGATGTCCAGCGGCTCTCAGAGTCCCGGCCGGCTCATAAACTGTACCTGGCTCGGTCTCTCTCTATTCTTTCCTTACAATACAAGTTACATACATATGGCGGTTTATCTCTACGGTCCTTGAGTCGCCTTTGGGCTTGGGCCCTTAACTTAACCGCCATCTTCAAGTGTCGTCTTGGCCTTCATATCTTGAATCGCCATAGGTATAACCCGGCCCCTCCTGGGCGGGTCATGCCTAATATTTATATCCCCAACATTAGGCCCCAGATTGATTTGAACTGGTTCATGTCAATCTTAAACACTTCAGAAAAAATCTTCTACTCTTCATTGTGTGAGAATATATAACCCGCCATGATGTCATCTTCTGGATTTACAATAACCCTCCATGACATCATCTGACATTACTTCACACTTTATCCAACATATCTCAACATATCCTTATCTTAATGACCACCCCGAGAATCGAGGCGTCCTGGTAGCTGGATAACCATATTTTTGGCCTCCTTGTTTTTCGCACCCACTTAAGAGTCTTTCCTTATAAATAGGTACGACCAGTCTTTCATCATTCTCCCCCTTTCCATCGTCTTCCACCTCTCGCACCCTTCTGCCACTCGAGCTCCGCCGCCACCGTGGAGCGCTACTCGTCTTCGTCCAGGCCGTTGCATCACCCTGAATCGACCCAGAGAACGGCGGCGACCCTCCACAGTAGATCTGCAGCTGTAAGTTTTGCCTTCCCGCACCTTAGATCCACATTAGGGTTTGCGAGCTTCTCTGTGTTCTTCATAGTTCATCGTAGTTCATCTTCAATGCTCGTACCGCGAGCCTCTTTGATATGAAAACGGCGTATAACCAATGCGGTAGTTGTTTTGCTTCCACTTTTAATACTAGCGGATCCCCTTTCTCTGTAAAGAGACCTCATTAGAACTTACGAACTCGTGTACTGCTTTTTAGGTCTAGATTATTTCCTTTTTCTGAGCATCCATTGATCCAGAGTAATGATTGCAATCTGTGAAACTTGTTTGTATGACACTTAGCCAAACATCTATGTTTCGATAGATCCACCTAGCCTTGGCGGCTCTAACCACTAACATAAATTGCAATGCGCAATAGATAACATCAACCAGGCATGGCGGCTTAAATTACTTGACTGCTCATGGTGGTTTAAATAATCTGACGTAATTAGACATATACCATTAGGCCCCTTCATAAGCCGCCATTTTGAACATGTGCATTAATACTTTTCTTCCGGCTTAAAGTTGAACCGGCAATTTTTACTCTTTGTTAGGCTTCCTTCTTCACAATGCCGCCCAAAACAGCCACTTCATGCAATTGGGTCAAGTCCATCGTCACAGATAGCACACTTGATGACTTTGTGAAAATCGGCTATCTACCAAAGAAGGAAGTCATGTCATACCGTGCTCCTGACCCAACAGAGGAAAAGCCTCGGCCCAAAGAGGGGGAAGTCATCGTCTTCACTGACCACATGTACCGGGGCTTTTCAGCACCCTGCTCAAAGTTCTTTAGAGACATCCTGCACTTTTTTGACCTCCGTCCTCAAGACATCGGACCCAACTCCGTGTCTAATATTTGCAACTTTGAAGTGTTCTGTGAGGTGTACCTTGAAGAGGAGCCCAGCTTGCTAATCTTCAGAGAGTTATTTTATTTGAACCGCCAAAATGAATGGGCCAACGGACCTAGTTTGGAGCTTGACGGGGTCTCAATCCAACGACGGAGAGACGCCATCTTCCCTTATGCGAATCCACCGAGTCACCCCAAAGATTGGAACTAGACATGGTTCTACTGCTAAGACACTTCTCCGACTGATGAGAACCCTCTGCCCGGCTTTCGCGCCCTGTGCCTCGAGTCTAATCATCCTCTTCCAGACAAGTTGTCAGCTGCTAATCGCTAGAAACTCGCCCCCACCATAGCTAAAGTCAAGGCTCTTTTGGGGAACGGTCTAAATGGTATTGACTTGGTCCGGGTTTGGCTTGCCTGGCGGATCATTCCGTTGAGCCGCCATTCTGGTTTGATGTGCACCTACATGGGAGAGAAGAATGATCCTCTGCGGCACAGCCCTGACAATTTACCTGACGACATCATCGATGATATGACAAAGTCGCTCTTGAACAAAAGCCTAGCAAACTGTGGCAAGGTGGGCTTAAGCCCTTTCTGCAAAGATAACCCGACTCCAACGGTAAGACGCCAGACTGAGTAATTTTACCTTCGTCCTTGATGTTTTGTTTTTACTCAAACCTTTGCTGACTTTCACAGGTTGACGACCAATTTTGGAAGAAAAAGTATGATCATGAGGCTGCAAAGAGAGCTAGGAAGGCCAAGAGAGCTGCCAGGAAAGCCGCCGCAAAGAAGAAAGGAAAGAAGGCCAACGCCTCTGACTTGCTTCGACTAGAAGATTCCTATGAGTCGGAGGTAGCTCTTGACTCTCTTGGCTCCTTTTTAACCACCTTATTAACACTGATTATCATCAGGGTGACACGGGAACGAGTCGTGGAGTGGACGAAGAGGTAACTATTATTTCCTCCGACTCAGAGCCTTTGCCAATGCAGAAAATCCGAAGAGTAACCCGGAAACTAAGATTTTCACATCCCTTAGCTTATCAGGATCCTCAATTTCTTTTGAAGCGACAAATTCATGAGAGCCAGAGGCAAACCCGGACCAGCAAGGGCGCGAAACTCTCCTCTGGCTTACCTAACACACCAAGGAAGCGCCGGAACGAGGTCACCTTCGACTTAAACCCTTTTTATCCTTTGGCGGGTCTCACTCGTCAACCACTCAATTCTTCTGATTCAAATTATCAGGAAACTTCACCTTCCTCTGGCGACTCAATCCAGTCCAACATGCCGGCTTTTAAGACCGCTCCAGGGTAATGATGATTTTCTTACCCTATATTCACTTCAATTCTTTATCTTTTACTAACCTTTTTGAACCGGCTCATGACACGCTAACGCCAACCGCTGACCCGCCTACTGATCAAGCCGCTGACGGCTCTGTCAACCCTGAAGCTTCTAGCCCGGCCAAGACAGATGACCCACGAGATGCTGATATTGAAATTACCAAGACCAGCTACACTGAGCCGGGAAGACCTACTGTGCTAGCCAAGTGTTCTGCCAAATAGGAGCACCTGGCACACCGTAAGGTCAGATTTGATGTTGCTGATTATACTCGCATGAGCATTGGGGAAGTTTTTTCTGGCTATCTTAGCCAAGTGCACAGCAGCCGTGACCTCGAAGTTGATATGGTGAAGCAAATGCACCAGAAATTTGAGGTATAAACTCTTCCCTTCACTGAATTATCCTTACTATGCCAGCCCCCAAGTCTATTGCTTATGATGAATATGATGTAGACTTTAGAACAAACATATAAGCATCAGTAATATCCTTTGGTCAAACCTGTAAAAATCCGGCTTAATCCGTAGTCCCCAAGGGCTGATTTAATCAACATGAATGAGCCGGACCTTCACATGCTTGTGTAGAATATAGTACTAGTGTAGATTTAACAGCAATATGCGTTGGCCCCCAAGTGCCAAGTACTCTTGCTTGCAAAGTGCTTGGGACTTACTCTCATGAACCGCCACTTAGATAGAATACTTCGATAGTCATTAGCCCCCAAGTGCCAAGTGTTGTTGCTTGCAAAAGGCTTGGGACTTAATATTGTATGCTAATATTCATGATTTTGACCCAGGATTTGTACAGGCCACCACTACTCAACTTCAATCAGAACTGTCCGAATTGAAGAACGGCCTGGAGGCACAGGAAGCTGAAACCCAAAGAGCCAATTCCAAATTTGAGTTCAGTGTGTCTGAACAAGAGAAACTGAAAACAGACTTTGAAGTAGAGAAAAAGGCATGGGCTGAGGAAAAAATCACCTTAACCCATAGAGCTGAGAAAGTAGAGGCGGCTCTTGAAGAGGTGACCACTGAATTGTCTGGCTTAAAACGCCATGTATCTCAGATGGTCTCAGCAATCTTTGGTAAGTCACCCTGCAAGTGTCAAATATTGAATCTTTCTAGTGATCATATGAATTGTCATTAACTCACCTGATATTGCTACGCAGGCCCCAGGAGCACAAATCTCAATCAGGACATGCTGGTGAAGCTGAAGGCGGTTTACACGCTCGTGGAACAACTTTACACTGGATCTCAGCGTGCCTTAGCCATAGTTGCCCTATCAAACAAAGTCCCCACACTCCTGGTGGATGTGCTAAAGAAGCTTTTTGTGCTGCCCCAGCGATTCAATGAATTAAGGCGATCGTCTGTGAGAGCCAGAGCCATGGCTGCCTTAAGCCGGGCCAAGGCTTGGCTACCGCAATCAGACCCGGCCGACATCGCCATTGGGTATCCAAGCCTTAAAGAGGATGGCACTTCATTTGAACAAGAGGACTTCGCCGCTTGTGTGAAGGAAATATGCCCTATGGCCACCCTGATTGCTGATGAGGTAGATCTCACCAAGTACCATCCGGGTTATGAGATGCGGAGAATCGGAGGATGCCACCGCCGCACTATAAAGTGACAAGCCTGATCCCACCAATCCGTAAGCATACCTTCGCCCCTGAAGTTGACCCGGCCGGACTAATTGATGATGAAGCTGAATTTGAAGCTTTGAATGACATTGACTGGTCATCATCAACCTTCCAGGATAGGGAACAGGACGAAGGAGCGGAGAGGGTTGATCCGGAAGCTTCAGGTCAACAAGAGAATTGATCCGCCGGGCGGCTCATATTTGTAGCCTGCTGAAAAACAATTTAATCATTTGGACTCGGGGAGTCATGTAATAGGGTAGAAATGACTTTGCTTTGTCGTGCCATCATGCACGTTTTGGTTCTCAACACTATTAAGCAGTCGTCTTATATTCGCCCCTTGTTATACTTATCATCTATTTTCCGTATGCATAAGAAAGTCTTTGAACTGTCCTGCACACAAAAATAAATCACAAGAACCCTTGGCGGCTTACCGCAGGGCGGGTAATAATATCTTACATACAACCACTAATATGGAAAAAAAGACACAGATAAGCCTGTTATGAATTATAGCTTTGAAACACAACTATAATATCATACCCGTGATTTTGAATTTGCACTGCCGGTTTGTGTGACATGAACAGTAAGGGTGATAACCCAATCCTTAGAAGCCAATACTTCCAAATGTATGATGCTTGTCATATGCTGGCGACTTATCATCCAAAGCCAACCGGGTTAAATTTAAACCACACTTATACTTAGATCTGAACAAAAAAGTCTCAAGACAAAACCAAACATTGTTTTCAAAAAACTTAAGCCAAATAGGAAGAAAAATTGAGGCTTTATGATTCGAATACAATCAGTAAACTGGAGCAAAGGGGTTAAGCTAGGATTCAAATACGATCATGTAGCCCCCAGTGGTTTTGGCATTGCACCGATCAAGAGGGTACCGACAGCTATGTTCTCTTTGGTTCGAATACGACCTATGTTTGAACAGGAAGCCCCCAAATGACCTTGAGAGTTTTTTAACGACTCTGATTCGAATACGATCAAAGTTGGACCCAAAAGGGGTTAAGCTATGATTCGAATACGATCAAGAAGCCCCCTAGTGAGTTTGGCATTGTGCCAATCTGGAGGGTACCGACAGCTATGTTCTCTTTGGTTCGAATACGACCTATGTTTGAACAGGAAGCCCCCAAATGACCTTGAGAGCTTTTTAACGACTCTGATTCGAATACGATCAAAGTTGGACCCAAAATGGGTTAATCTATGATTCGAATACGATCAAGAAACCCCCTAGTGAGTTTGGTATTGTGCCGATGAGGAGGGTACCGACAGCTATGTTCTCTTTGGTTTGATACGACCTATGTTTGAAAGGAAGCCCCCTAGTGATCATGAGGTTTAATGGCTAGATTCAAATACGATCATGAGCCGGACCAAGAGGGTTAAGCTAGATTCGACTACGATCAATCCCCAACTGGTCATTGGAATTATGATGATGAAAACATATGATCATTGAGGATGAAAAGGATGGAGGTATTGCTTTATTACTTATCATAATACATACATCGTCAAAAATATGTACATCATGAGAACCGGTGGCTCAAGTGTAGTAAGGCCGAAGATGAGCGATATTCCACGGCCGCCAGGTCTCCTCCTCCGACTTACGTGAGTCTTTGTGCTCTCGAACATCGATAAGGTAGTATGAACCGTTATTCAAGTTCTTGCTGACCACAAAGGGCCCTTCCCAAGGTGGGGATAACTTGTGTGCATCAGTTTGATCCTGGATGAGCCGGAGCACCAAGTCACCTTCTTGAACGGTTCTAGACTTAACCCGGCGGCTGCGATAGCGGCGTAGGTCATGTTGATAAATCACCAAGCGGGCTGCTGCCAAGTCACGCTTTTCATCTAACAGGTCAAGTGCATCCTAACACGCCTGTTCATTATCAGTTTCAACATAAGCCGCCATGCGGGGTGAATCATGACGGATGTCACTAGGGAGAACCGCCTCTACTCCGTAATCCATGAAGAAAGGTGTGTAACCCGTAAACCTGTTGGGGTAGTATTGATGCCCCATATCACAGAAGGTAACTCCTCCACCCAACAACCATGCTCCGTTGCAATGGAACCATAAGGCGGGGCATGTTGCCTTTCAAGATTTCCTGATTGGCTCTTTCAGCTTGACCATTGGATTGGGGGTGAGCTACTGATGAAACATCAAGCCGGATATGCTCACGTTGACAGAACTCCTCCATTGCACCCTTGGACAGATTAGTGCCATTGTCGGTTATAATGCTGTGTGGAAAGCCAAAACGAAAGATCACCTTTTTCATGAATTGAACCGTCGTGGCTGCGTCACACTTACTAACTGGCTCTGCCTCAACCCACTTTGTGAATTTGTCAACCGCCACCAAGAGGTGGGTCTTTTTATCTTTGGATCTTTTGAAAGGCCCAACCATGTCGAGTCCCCAGACTGCAAATGGCCAAGTAATTGGAATCATCCTCAATTCTTGAGCCGGTACATGGGCCCATCGTGAGAATTTCTAACAAACATCACATTTACTGACCAGGTCATCTACATCAGCGTGAGCCGTTAGCCAATAAAATCCATGACGAAAAGCTTTGGCCACAAGAGACTTTGAACCGGCATGATGGCCACAATCTCCTTCATGAATCTCACGAAGAATTTCCTGACCTTCCTCAGGAGAGACACATCGTTGAAATGCCCCAGTGACACTGCGATGATGCAACTCATTGGCAATCGTCATTGACTTAGACCTCCGGGTTATCTGCCTAGCCAAGGTTTCATCCTCAGTCAACTCGCCCCGGGTCATATAAGCCAAATATGGTATTGTCCAATCGGGGATGACGTGAAGAGCCGCCACCAATTGTGCTTCCGGGTCAGGAACAACCAAGTCTTCCTCTGTAGGCAACTTGACATAAGGGTTATGCAGTATATCCAAGAAAGTGTTAGGTGGCACCGGCTTATGCTGAGACCCCAGCCGGCTTAAAGCATCAGCCGCCTCATTCTTTCTTCAGTCAATGTGCTCCACTTGGTAACCCTTGAAGTGTCCAGCAATGGCATCCACTTCACGGCGATAAGCCGCCATGAGGGGATCCTTGGAATCCCACTTGCCTAAGACTTGCTGAGCCACCAAATATGAGTCGCCAAAGCACCTTACCTGGCTTAAGCTCATCTCCTTAGCCATCCGAAGACCATGGAGCAAGGCCTCATACTCAGCTGCATTGTTAGTACAAGGAAACATCAACCTTAGCACATAACAAAATTTGTCACCTCGACGGGAAGCTAAAACAACTCTAGCCCCCAAGCCCTCCAATTGCCTGGACCCATCAAAGTGAATAGTCCAATATGTGTTGTCCGGCTTCTCTTCAGGCGTCTGTAGCTCTGTCCAATCGTTGATAAAATCCACTAGTGCTTGAGACTTGATAGCAGTGTGTGGCACATACTTTAAACCATGAGGCCCAAGCTCAATGGCCCACTTGGCGACTCGTCGCATGGCCTCTCTGTTTTGGATGATAACCCCTAACGGAGCAGAACTGACCACAATGATGGGATGACCCAGAAAATACTGCTTAAGCTTTCGGCTGGCCATGAACACCCCATAAACAAGCTTTTGCCAATGCAGATATCTCTGCTTGGACTCAATAAGCACCTCGCCGATGTAGTAAACCGGCCGTTGAACCGGATATTCCTTGCCAGCCTCCTTGCGCTCCACCACAATGGCCACAGTGACAGCAGGTGTGTTAGCAGCCATGTATAACAACAATTGCTCCTTATCAATGGGAGCAGCAAGGACCGGCGGCTCAGCTAGCTGTCTCTTCAGATCTTCAAAGGCAGCATTAGTAGCATCACTCCAGACAAAGTCATCTATTTTCTTCATCATCTGATACAGCGGTATGGCCTTCTCACTTAACTGGCTTATGAACCGGCTTGAGGCAGCAATACGACCCGCCAAACGCTGAACATCATTGACAAACGCCGGTTAAGCCAAAGAGGTGATGGCCTTGATCTTCTCCGGGTTAGCCTCAATGCCTCTGTTAGAAACCAAAAAGACCAAAAGCTTGCCTGCTAGCACACCAAAAACGCACTTGGCAGGGTTAAGCATCATCTTGTAGACCCGGAGATTATCAAAGGTTTCCTTCAAATCATCTATCAAGGTTTCCTTCTCTCTGGACTTCACCACAATGTTGTCCACATAAGCATGAACGTTGCGCCCAATCTGATTGTGAAGATAGTTCTGCACACATCGATGATAAGTCGCCTGGGCACTCTTGAGCCCAAAAGGCACAGATACATAGCAAAAGGCTCCAAAAGGAGTAATAAAAGTCGTCTTCTCCTAGTCCTTAACTGCCATCTTGATCTGATGATAACCACAATAAGCATCCAAAAAGCTCAAACGCTCACAACTCGCCGTAGCATCAATAATTTGATCAATACGAGGGAGAGCAAAAGGATCAGCCAGACAAGCCTTGTTTAAGTCCGTGTAATCCATACATACGCCAGGTGCCATTCTTCTTAAGCACTAGCACCGGGTTAGCCAACCACTCTGGATGAAAAACTTCAACAATGAACCCGGCCACCAAGAGCCGGGCTACTTCCTCACCAATGGCCTTACGCCTCTCCTCATTGAACCGCCGGAGAAACTGCTTGACCAGCTTAAATTTTGGATCAATATTGAGAGTGTGCTCAGCGAGTTCTCTCGGGACACCCAGCGTGTCAGAAGGTTTCCATGCAAAGATGTTCCGGTTCTCACGGATGAACTCGATGAGCGCGCTTTCCTATTTGGGATCCAGGTTAGCACTGATACTGAATTGCTTAGATGAGTCGCCCGGAACAAAATCAATGAGCTTGGTGTCGTCGGTCGATCTAAACTTCATCACCGGCTCATGCTCTGTGGTTGGTTTCTTCAAAGACGTCATATCCGCCGGGTCAACGTTATCCTTGTAAAACTTCAACTCCTCTATTGCACAGACAGACTCAGCGTAAGCAGCATCGCCTTCCTCACATTCCAGGGCTATCTTCCGACTCCCATGCACTGTGATGGTTCCTTTATGACCCTCCATCTTGAGCTGCAGATAAACATAAGACGGCCGTGCCATGAAATTTGCATAAGTCGGCTGTCCAAACTGAGCGTGATACGGGCTTTTGATTTTGACCACCTCAAAAGTTAACTTCTCAGCCCTGGAATCATGCTCATCTCCAAAGGCCACTTCCAGCTCAATCTTGCCTACTGGGTACACCGACTTACCAGGCACCACTCCATGGAAAACAATGTTGGACGTCTTAAGCTTTTTATCAGTCAACCCCATGCGATGAAAAGTCTCATAATAAAGGATGCTGATGCTGCTGCCTCCATCCATGAGCACTTTAGGGAACTTCTATCCACCAACTTGAGGTGCCACCACTAGAGCCAAGTGACCCGGATTGTAAACCCGGGGGGTGATCCTCCCTACTCCACAGAATAGGCAGCTCAGACCATCTTTAATAACAAGGAACTGCCGGCTCAACAGCGTTCACGGCCCTCTTATGAAGTTTCTGGTCTCGTTTGCAAAAACTGGTGGTAAACACATGATATTGTCCACTATTCAGCTACTTCGGATTACTCTGATATCCAGATTGCTGCTGCTGCTGACCCCCATGGACAAATTGCTGATTATAACCACCCTGATTACCTTGAGGGCCTTGAAAATTGGAATTAGAACCGCCACCTAGGCCATGAAAATCGCCGCCGCCTGAGCCGTCGCCCGGCCCATGATTGTTGTCAAACATGTTAGAGTTCTTGAAAGCCTTCATGATAGTACAATCCTTCCACAGGTGAGTGGTCGGTTTCTGCTGAGTACCATGCCTTGGACAGGGCTCATTTAGCAACTGCTCAAGAGTGGGACCTGACCCGCCGGACCGAGGAGGCGGTCTCCCCTTACGTCCTTGACTGTTGCCTAGCGCGTTGGTGTTAGCCACAAACTCCGAGCTACCGTCAGCCTTACGTTTATTATTGCCTCCTTGATTCACCTGGTTATGCTGATGACCCTTGACATTGTCGTTCTTCTTTCCCTTCCCTGCCTTCTCATCGTCAGACTCAGGATCCTTGGTACTATCAGAGTTGGCATATTTGACTAGAGCCACCATCAGCTGGCCCATGTCATTACAATCGCACTTGAGCCGCCCCAGCTTCTGTTTCAGAGGCTCAAAACGGCAATTTTTTTCTAACATTAAGACTGCAGAGCCGGCATCCATCTTATCAGATGAATGTATTATGGTCTTGACCCGGCGCACCCAATGGGTAGTAGACTCACCCTCCTTTTGCTTGCAATTAGTCAAGTCCACAATCGACATGGGCTGCTTGCATGTATCTTTGAAGTTCAGGATAAACCGAGCCTTTAACTCTACCCATGAACCGATGGAATTTGGTGGCAGCCCCTTCAACCAAGTGCGGGCCATTCCATCCAGCATCATGGTGAAGTACTTGGCCATTGCAGCGTCAATGACTTCCAGCAGTTCGATGGCCATCTCGTAGCTTTTGATCCATGCCCAGGTTGTAAGCCAGCCGTGTAATTAGGCACCTTTCGAGGTCCCTTGAAATCTTTGGGCAACCGCTCATTACGCTGAGCCGGTACCAAACAAGGTACGGCTCTAGTCCTAGTGGCCACGCCTGCTTCAATTGAAGTCGTCGAATAAATTGGAAAGGACTGGTAAGCCGCCTGCTGAGCCGCCCGCTCAGCCTCTTGATGTATTCTGTCTTGATCAACCAAATTAAGAGCTCCATCATGAGCCAGGTCTGTCGGCGTTCTGGGAATGGGGGTCCCCAGACTTGCCTGCCTGCGGCCTGCGGCGTGGCTCAAAGGAGGCCCAGCACAGCCCATCTTCATCAGCGCGAGCTCAAGACCCTCGTGAGGGGCCAAGCCTCGCGGGGCGGACAATAAGGAGCTCCCTCACGCACGGCCTCATTAGGCTAGCTCATGAGGGGGCGGAGAGTTCAAGGTAGGGTACCTCGCGAGGTGCCCATGACGCAAGCCATGACGACCAAGGGCGCCAGTCGGGCGCCAGCCCGCGCAGTGTCCTCCTTTCCTCTTTGGTGCAAAGGGGGCAAGCGTAGGCGAGAGTATCAAGCAAAGGCGTCCATTTTGCTGCAACAAGACCAACACTAGCCCAACGGCTAGGAGGAAGTCATTGTGGAGCCCAAGCCGGCGTCATCACCAGATCCTTTGACAGGCGAGGACCAACTATAGTCAGGATAAGTGTACCCGTTGTTCCCCTTCAAAATGGCCAATTGTTGGCGCCCTTCCCGCTCAATATTTGGGAAGAGGCCCAGGGCCTTTGCCTATAAATAGGACTAGCCACCCCCAGGGTAGAGGCATCTGGACCTGACCTAGCAAGCTGGATCCTCATCAAGAAACCAGTAGATAGAGCGACTGAACCCCTCCTAGCAGTTCATTGCACCAGTCAAGAACAGACCCTCGCGAGGCTGTTCTGCCTTGTATTGTTCATCCTCAAGCCCAAGAGGCAATCCACCACACCACACACTGGAGTAGGGTATTACACCACAATGGTGGCCTGAACCAGTATAAATCTTGTGTCTCTTGTGCTGTTTAGTTTGGTAGTTTAGGTCCTAGCGATTCGGCAAGGTGCGAGACGGTAGAGGGTTGAATCTCTGCGCGCACCCCAAAGTTCGAACCTCAAGGGTCTGCCGGAACCCTAAATCCGACATTTGGCGCGCCAGGTAGGGGTGCGCCGAAATCTGCCTTCCGTCGTCTCGTTCTTCCCCGACCACCACAACCATGTCTGACGCTCGTCGGGCTCGCGCCGAGCGCCGAGCCGCCCTTGCCTCCCATGTCGCCTAGACGACTCCCGTCAGTGGGCGCCCTCGTCGTTCCTCGTCACCTGCTGTCAACACCGCCACCAGCCCAGCGGGGAACGAGAAGCAAGCATCGTCCCAGCACCCGTCCATGAGACGAGACGGCCGCACCGCCACACCCTCGCTCACCCCAGCTGGTTCTTTGTCACGCGCGCCCCGTGCAGCCATGGAGCCCGAGCTGCGCTCATCGCGGCAAACGAGCTCCTGTGCTACCGCCCCATCGACGACTTCTACGAAGAATGGCTCGACCGAGTCGCTGAGCTCGTCCGCGCCGCCGGAGGCGCCCCCGCACCATCCTTCTCGCTGCACCGCACCCCGCCCCGCGCGGGCGATGAAGCTCCTGGGGCGCCTCAGCCGCCTCCTCCTCAAGAAGGCGCCCTGGCCCCAAGGCGCGCGGCCCCTGGACAGAACCCGCTCCGCCAGGCGCCAGCGCGGCAAGAGCAGAGTTGCCAAGAAGTCCCTCGCCCACGAGAAGCTGCCCGAGCGCTCCCTGCTCCAGCACGTCAAGACCCTGCGCTGCCCCTAGCTGCGGCGCATGGGGACACGCAGGACCAAGCTCTCCATCGCCCAAGGCCTCCCGTGGCCACAGCGGGCTGCCGCGCCTTCACCTCCGAGCTGCGCAGCGTCGCGTGGCCCGGCAAGTTCAAGCCAGACCTGCCCCCTCGCTACGACGGCACGGCTGACCCTGCGGAGTTCCTCCAACTCTACGAGTTGGGCATCGAAGATGCCAACGGAGACGAAAGGTCATGGCGAACTGGTTTCCCATGGCGCTCAAGGACGGAGCCCGCACCTGGCTCCTGAATCTAGCCCCAGGCACGATCTCTTCCTGGGATGAGATGCGCACCCGCTTCATCGCCAACTTCCAGGGTACTCGCGACCGGCCACCCGCCGTGAGCGACATGCGCCGTATCAAGCAGCAGCCAGGGGAAACCCTGCAGAAGTACATCCAGTGCTTCAACAACGCTCGCCTCAAGATCCCCAGGGTAACGGAGGAGGCCATCATCTCTGCCTTCTCCGACGGTGTGCGCGACGTCAAGATGAAGGAGGAGCTGGCGATGCATGAAGACTTGTGCACCTCCTTGGAGCTGTTCAACCTGGCAACCAAGTGCGCCAGGGCTGAGGAGGGGCGCCTCTCCCTCCTCGAGCTGCCTGCCGCGGACCCCGAAGAGAAGAAGCCCAAGGCCAAGGACGTGAAGCGCAAGGGGGCTGCCGTGCTCGCGGCCGAGCCAGACACCAAGCGGGGCAGAGATCATCCCGAATCCTCCAAGGGCAGTCGGTACTGCGTGTACCACGACCTCCACACCCACAACACAAATGAGTGCCAAGAGCTCCGGGCCGTGCGTGAGGGAACGGTCGGCAGACGCCCCGAGCGCAGCGACTAGGGCTACGACCGAGGAGGAGGAAGGAATGCAGGACGTTGGGAAGATCGCGGCCCACGCCAACGGTGGCGCGACCAACCTCGCGAGGACCGCTGGCAGGACCCGCCTCGCGAGGGAGGCTGGAGGGATTAGCCTCGCGAGGATCGCCCGCAAGGGAACGCAGGCTCCCTCCGCTGCCGCCGCAGCCAAGAAGGAATGAAGACCGTCATCAGGACGAGGGGGCTGGGGGCTTCCAGGAACCACGTGCAATCGCCTGCATCCTGGGCGGAGCTCAAGCCCTAGCCTCTCAGCGCATCTTCAAGCAGTTCGCCCGAGAAGTGAATGCAGTCCTCCCCAAGCTCGAGGCCACGCGCCCACTTAGGTGGTCGGCGTGCGCCTTCACGTTCAGCTCAGCAGATCAGCTCAAGTGCGCGGCCACAACAGGAGTCCTCCCGATGCTTTGTTCCCCCATCATCAGCAACGTGCTAGTCACCAGGACCCTCATCGACGGCGGGGCAGGGCTCAATGTCCTGTCCGTGGAAACGTTCAACAACCTTCAAGTGCCTTACAGTCAGCTTCAGCCAACCAAGCCTTTCTCCGGAGTCACCGACGGCTCCACGGTCCCGATAGGGCAGGTCCGCCTTCCTGTCACCTTCAGGGCTCGCGACAACTACCGCACCGAGCTCATCGACTTCGACATCGCCCACATTCGCCTGCCGTACAACGCCATCCTCGGGTACCCGGCATTGGCCAAGTTCATGGCCGTAACCCACCACGGCTACAACGTCCTCAAGATGCCAGGAAGCGGCGGGGTCATCACAGTGCCCTGCGAAGAGAGAGATGCAGTGTGCTCCCTGGAGCAAGCCTTTCAGGCCGCATCACTGGAAGACCCAGACCGCAGCAGCAGGAGGCCTTCTGAGGCCGCACCCAAGAAGAAGAAGACATCAACCGGCCTGGCTCCTCAGGAGGCAGGCCCCTCAGGGCCCGCGCCTGGCCAGGAGGAGCCTCCCTCCATCGCATAGGGAAGCACGCCCGGCGCCCTCCTCAGGCAGGGCTCGGGGGCTCTCCCCTGGAGGGCCGCCGACCTCGCCAAGGTCATGAGGGAGGCGCTTGGGCACCACATGGAGGCGTGCTTCGAAGCACGTTTCCCTCAAGAAGGAGCAAGGCAAGGAGGGCCGAACCCTCAAGAGTTCGTCAGCAAGGCCATTCAGGAGTTACAGGAGTCAAGGGTCATGAGAGGCAGCTGCCGCCTACCCGCTGTGGCCCCCCATCCAGGCGAGGATGGTGGGTTGCACGTCTGCATCGACATACCAGGGCTCAACCGAGCCGCGTCTCAAGAGCGCCTCTGGCCCTCGCGAGTGGGATGTTGCGAGGGCCCGCCCCACAACTACGTGCGCATGCCTTACGGCCTGCCGAACACGGCTGCTGCGCACCAGCGTCTCATGAGGGCCATCTTGGAGGCTCAAGAGGTCAGGCATGCCGCAGCCCTAGTGGTGATGGAGATGGCCCGCAAGGAGCCGCCGGCACCTCCGGAGCCTCCCGAGGCCCCTGGGCCTGGGGGCTCGTGAGGATTGGCTCCCGCAGCCCACCGAGTCTGCTACACCAACACCCCTTCGTCCCCAACATCATTAGGTGACATCTTTTAAGTTTCGTTTCTGGCTGGGAGCGCCTTCAGGGCCGCATTATTCCCAGGCCGCGTGGGTCCATCCCTGCGGCATGTATCCCTTCTATTTCATGTC
Source organism: Triticum dicoccoides (assembly GCF_002162155.2). Taxonomy (NCBI): domain Eukaryota; kingdom Viridiplantae; phylum Streptophyta; class Magnoliopsida; order Poales; family Poaceae; genus Triticum; species Triticum dicoccoides. The sequence continues at coordinate 419,064,133 of NC_041393.1, forward strand.
CTTAGCTTATCTTATTGGGGGCGCCCCTCGGGCTGCATCATCCCCAAGCCGCTCGGGCCTATCCTAGCGGCATGTATCCTTCTTGCGTTTATCTTAGGACTATGCTTTCGATCCACCATGCTTGTTATTTGGTGCCTTTTTTCTGGGTGTCGGAATCTTGCACGTTAAAGGGGGGGTGCCTGAGCATCACGACTCAGGGCTCCTACCGGCTCTCCGACCCTCACCCTCTGGTCTTGTCCATGGCATCGCGACCTGGCATGCCAGTGACGGCTGAGACCAGCCTGAGAGCCGGGACCTGAGGACGTAGAGTTTCGTCATCTAACCCAGCTTGCGCGTTAAAGGGGGGGTGCCTGA
>NC_041393.1:419064864-419134564 GCF_002162155.2 Triticum dicoccoides
GACGGCTGAGACCAGCCCGAGAGCCGGGACCCGAGGACGTAGAGTTTCGTCGTCTAACCCAGCTTGCGCGTTAAAGGGGGGTGCCTGAGCATCGCGACTCAGGGCTCCTACCGGCTCTCCGGCCCTCACCCTCTGGTCTTGTCCATGGCATCGCGACCTGGCATGCCAGCGACGGCTGAGACCAGCCCGTGAGCCGGGACCTGAAGACGTAGAGCACCGGCATATGGCCAAATTTGCAGGAACACACTCCAAGATAAGGCCCAGAGCCAGGCGCAACCCGCCTTGAGGTAGGGCCCCGCGAGTCCCGCGCTGGCTCACGGGTGCCCAGATACACCTCGTCCAGCCCTACCGTGCCAGCCACGTGTCAGGGTGGGGCTGTATACGCCCCGGGGGCTCCTCCCGGAGAGGAGCCCCCTCCCACGTACCAGTGGAAGCACCATGCTCCGTGCTGGCTGACGACACTGCCGAGGAGCGGCTATGCCCGTATGCATACTGAAGCGCTATGCTCCGCGCTGGTGATAAACAACTGAGGGTGGCCTCCGGGTCGCATCAACCTCAGGGCCCGGAGCTCAGTGTCTGGCCTTGTCGCAACACCTCCCCTCGGGAGTGCCGCGCGAAGGGGTTGGGCACGGGGGCTGCGCCTGGGTCTCGCCCAGACGCACCCCACCTGGCCAGGCCCCCCCGCGCCTGGTTCGTCGCACGTCCCTCCCCGAGCGAAGCCAAGGTACGAAGGCCGTTTGAGCGTCAAGGGGGACTCCTGAGCATCGCGACTCAGGAGCCTAACTGGTCACGTAGCCCCTCACTCCTTAGTTCCGAAAGGCTAACGGTGGTTGAGGTATGCGCGGGTCCGGGCCCTGCAGACGTAGAATGGCAGATCCACCCACGCCTCACCTCCCTACTTGTTGTTCGAGCGCCAAGGGGGACTCCTGAGCATCGCGACTCAGGAGCCTAACTTGTCACGTAGCCCTCACTCCTTGGTCCCGTCCTGGTTTCTGGTCGGGGCCAACGGCGGCTGAGGTATACGCAGGGCCGGGCTCTGCCGGCGTAGAACATAATCAAGTAGGAAGGAATAATGCAAATTTCAGGGAATTCAAAAGCAAATATTATAGTCCATGTTGTTATCACAGCATCAAACATAAGTTTTAACGCCTCCCCGAGGCATGGTACATGCGCAGGAATTAAAAACAGGACGGGAGCCGCGACGGAGTCTCTTGCCGGCGAGGGAGCCATGTGGAGTAGGTTCGCCTTGTGGAGCAGCAGGGCCAGCAACGCTCCGCTTCGGCCTGGTGCTGAAGGCCCGGAACTTCCCCAGCAGAGCCTCCGCGCAACCCTTCACGGCCTCAGCAGCGGCAGCGGCACGCTCGCCGCTCACTGGCTCCAGCAGGCTGTCAATGTCGATGTTGGGGTCGCGAAGGTAGATGTGGGTGAAGACCCGCGTCAGCGCTGCAGAAGACAAGACGCGTGCCTCGGCCTCAGCCGTAGGGCCAAGGCCAAGGGTGACGTCGTTAAGGGCGCGAACCAAGTAGGGAAGCAGCTTGGCGGGGCCATCCTCCTCGCCGACCAGCAGGCTCTCAAGGCCGCTCTCGTAGAGCGTCTTCAGTGAAGTGCGAGCCTTCTCTTCCATATCCGCGAAGGCCATGCGATCCTCGGCGAGAACCCGGGCCTTGCCGTCAAGCTCAACCCTCCTCGCCTCCAGCTCTTGGTCCAGCACACCTAGGCGGCCATGGAACCTCTTGAGCTTGGCCTCCAGGTCCTTGACGGCCGCCTCGCGAACCTTCATGATTTCCTCCTGCTCCTTGCGAAGGCGGGCCTCCTTTGCAAGCTGGTTCTGCAGGCCCTTCAGCTTGCTCTCCAGCGTCTCACAGCGACCTTGGATGCTAGCTGCCTCCCCCAGGGCAGCATCGTGGGCAACCTTCGCCTCATGGATGGCCTGTTTCTCCTCGTCGCAAGCCGTCGAGGCTTGGACCAGCGCCGCCCATATCGAAGCATCGGAGCGAATCCAGCCAGAAGCCAGCTCCAAGCGCCCGTCCATCAGACGGGGGTCGGCGCCTAGAAGATCCTACCGCAGGCGGTCCAGTTCGGCAACGGCGCGATCTAGAACAGTATTTGGAGAAGCAGAAGTCAGTGGAGTAGGAGGAGAAGACGGCTGTGTGACCACTGTGCCTTGTGGCGGAACCAGCGGCGCCACGACGACAGTGGAGGCAGCGTCAAGCAAGGGCACCTCGAGAGTCGCCTGGGTCAAGGGGGCTGAGCTCGCCCCAGCGGGCTCAGCCTGGCCTCGCGAGGACGCCCAGGCAGGAGAGGCCTGCGTGTCACGATCACCTTCTTTCTCGGGCAGAGGCACTGCCACAGACGGGACCTCAGGATCTCCCTTCGGCTTCTTCGCCGCGGGCGCCAGCCTGGCCGAAGGACATGGGCATCAGGTCTCGTCGACAGAACAATAATCAAGACGGGAAGCAGGCACTTACAGGTCATCGCTGGTGGACTCGAGCAGCCTCCGGCCGAACTTAAAGCCCGAGAGCCGGCTGCAAGGCTCGGCCTCAAGGGGCTCAGAAGCAGGAGGCGTGCCTGCGGATCGCCTCGGGGTCGGGGCAGACCCGCGGGGGACCAACCCAGTCCAGTCCTTCTTCGGGTTCAGAGGGAGGATCCCGCCGCCCTTCTCACCCTCATCCTCGTCGCCGTCGCTCTGGGGAAGGCGGAGAGTGCGGGACCTGCGTCGAAGGGGAGGAGCTCTTGAGTCCGCCTCCGAGTCAACCCCCTCTTCCTGCTCCCCTTCTTCCTCCTCTTCGCTGGAGTCGTCGGAGGATACGTCCACCAGGTCCTCCGGAGCCTCCACGGGCACGGGCCCATCCCCGTTGAAGACAGGCATGGACCCCACTACCTGCTCTCAATCCTCGCGAAGGAACAGGGGCATTGGAGCACCCTCCAGCCTCGTCACGTCGCCCCCAACCAAGGACTGGAGGACCGCAGCCAGATCCTCGTGGGCCAAGACCATGGGGCTCGAGTGAGGCCACCACATCGGAAGCGAATACTGACAGAGCGGAGCCAGTTGATGCTCCAGGAACTCCCTCAGCAGTGACGCGCCGGTCAGCTTCGCCGCCGCCACGCTGGCCGGCCTCAGATCTGCGTCCATCTTCTCCAACACCAGCTTCGCGTAGGGATCCAGAAGCTCCACTCGGGACCAGTCGTCGGAACTCGCGGGGTGCTCCGTGGGCAGGGTCAGCCGAGGATGGATACGCCCAGCATCCACCAAGACGCACTTGCTCCTGAAGCCCTCAATCCTCTTTCCAGGGTTTGAAATGGCGATGGCACCGCCGTATGCGACGAAGCTCGCGCACGCGGAGGCGGAACCACGAGAGGTTCGGAGGGAGGAGCAGTGGCGTAGTAAGGCCACCGAGGGCTTCACCCCTACGTGAGCCTCACAATAGTATGCGAAGATCGCCAGGAGAAGGACGGAGTTGGGATGGAGGTGAAGAGCTTGAATATTGTAGTGGCGAAGGACAGAGAAGAAGAACTCGGAAAAAGGGGGCACCAGACCGGCGATGATGGCGCTCACGAAGAGCGAGTAGAAGGTGCTCCCTCGACCCTCAGGGACGGCAGAGCCAGCCTTGAACGCCTTCGTCCCGTCGATGCCTTGCGCCTCCGCCATCTGGCGCACCAGGGCAAGGCTTGCCCCTGATACGTTTGGCGGGTCCAAGGCAGGTGAGTACCAAGCTCCGGACGGGGCTTGGTGAGGCGCCATGACTAGCTAGGGCACGCAGGTGGAGTAGATCTGAAGATTTTGGAAGCAGGGAGGACAGGCGCAGGAAAGGGGATCTGAGCAGCAACTGGAGGAAATAAAGGAGGCAAGGGAGATGCTGCTCTTTTATCAACTCACGCGGTTGCAGAGGCGCTCATGTCCAATCAACTGCCACGCGGCGCCCAAGGCCGCAGGCTATTAGGGCCCGTGACGCTTCGCACTTGCCCTTTCGCCTCTCTACTCAGCCAAGTTCGGGCGCGCCGTGGACCCGGGGGCTACTGTCGGCATTCTGGGAACGGGGGTCCCCAGACTTTCCTGCCTGCGGCCTGCGGCGTGGCTCAAAGGAGGCCCAGCACAGCCCATCTTCATCAGCACGAGCTCAAGACCCTCGTGAGGGGCCAAGCCTCATGGGGCAGACGACAAGGAGCTTCCTCAGGCACGGCCTCATCAGGTTGGCTCATGAGGGGGCGGAGAGTTCAAGGCGGGGTACCTCGCGAGGTGCCCCTGATGCAAGCCAAGACGACCAAGGGCGCCAGTCGGGCGCCAGCCCGTGCAGTGTCCTCCTTTCCTCTTTGGTGCAAAGGGGGCAAGCGCAGGCGAGAGTATCAAGCAAAGGCGTCCATTTCGGTGCAACAAGACCAAGACCAGCCCAACGGCTGGGAGGAAGTCATTGTAGAGCCCAAGCCGGCGTCATCACCAAAGCCTTTGACAGGCGAGGACCAACTTTAGTCAGGATAAGTGTACCCGCTGTTCCCCTTCAAAATGGCCAATTGTTGGCGCCCTTCCTGCTCAATATTTGGGAAGAGGCCCAGGGCCTTTGCCTTTAAATAGGACTAGCCACCCCCAGGGTAGAGGCATCTGGACCTGACCTAGCAAGCTGGATCCTCATCAAGAAACCAGTAGATAGAGCGACTGAACCCCTCCTAGCAGTTCATTGCACCAGCCAAGAATAGACCCTCGCGAGGCTGTTCTGCCTTGTATTGTTCATCCTCAAGCCCAAGAGGCAATCCACCACATCACACACTGGAGTAGGGTATTACACCGCAATGGTGGCCTGAACCAGTATAAATCTTGTGTCTCTTGTGCTGTTTAGTTTGGTACTTTAGGTCCTAGCGATTCGGCGAGGTGCGAGATGGTAGAGGGTTGAATCTCCGCGCGCACCCCAGAGTTCGAACCTCAAGGGTCAGCCGGAACCCGAAATCCGACAAGGTCATGCCGGCCTGGCTGGTCACGATGCCGGGTGTTGCTTGAAAGGGCTACTAAATCCATGTGCCTGCTATAGCTCGGGCTCCGGCCAAGGTAGTCAGAGTCAGGATTCGGAGTCGGATCGATTTTTCTTAGACAGAATCGAGTCGTAGTATCGAGTCGTGGAATCGAGGATGCTACTAGATTTTCTCAAACAAGATATTTTGTATCCATGCCAGAAATTTATATGGGTTCTATAGAGTTCTAATAATAAATATAAAGAAAAAATGTACACATCAATGCTAGTTGTATTCCACTTCTTTTCATGGCTATCCTACAATCTAGCTTGCATGTATGGAACACATATGAGAGGGAAATATATAGAACCTTTAAATCTTCCGTGCATGGAATTTACTTAGGAGGTTTTTTAAGAGTTCGTGAATAGTGGATCACTTGTATAGCTAGTCCACAGTGTTGAACCTTGACGAATCTTTCTCTCCTTCTCCGACTGATCTTGACGCATCCTCCTTCTTATGCTAATTCCATCCGTCGACAAGCCTGATCCTCATTTTGATCTAGGGTTTCTGAGAGCCAAATAAAAGATGTCAGCGACTGAGCATTTGGGCTTGGGAGGGGAATAAAGGGCCATGAGCATGTGAAAAAGGGTCTGAATTATGGCATAGTATTCTTCTACAACTAAACAAATGGCTTAGATAATTTAGTAGAATCGGGCATAGTCCATAGCATAGTCGGGATTCCGTAGTTTTATACTGGATTCTATGATTTGGATCACGACTCAACATGGACTCTACCTGATCCGGATTCATAGTGGGACTTGGATCGACATGCTTCCGTAGAGTCGTGAAGTCGTAGGATTCTAGCAGTCGAGTCGGGATTCTGACTACCTTGGCTCCGGCTTGGGCGAGAGGTCGAGTGAATTCTGTCTCGACTATAAGAATATGCCTCCTGCTGCGCCAAAGCCGTCTGAAGAAGTTCTCTGACCCTTCGTGTTTCAACCGTCATCGGAGAGTCGCCATCCACCGGGAGAGCCGCCAATCGTGCCGTTGTAGCAATCATGTTCTCCAAAGGGTTAGAATAGTGACCCGATGATGTTGGTACATAGTGAGGCGGAGCTATATTCAGACGAGGGGGTTCCGTCACACGTGGCTGAACCGGCGTCCCAGCCCCGGGCGTTGCAACCCGGTTTACCTCCGGCGAGTTACTGGGCCCTGCTCCGGGTGTGTGAAAGAGGTTTCTAGGAATAAACCGGAGGCAGACGGGATTGAGCCTTCTGGTGCCTTCTCCTCATGACCTCATTTTGACGCGTTTAGGTCCATCGTAAGCTGAAGAGCCTCTGACTGAATCTGCTGGGCCCGAGCATCCAGAGCCACCCGCTCTATGGCCATCCTGACGTCCTATGCTGCTAAGTTTTCCTTGGCTTGTGCTACCTCCTCATGTAACTGCGCCACCTCCGCATCATGTTTAGCTTGATCCGCTGGATTGACCACGGCGGTTAACAGAGCTGTCATCTTATCCATCAAATCCATCAGAACCTGAGCTGGTGGGCGTGCAAGGCCTCCTACCCCGGCTGCCGCCACCGCTGCTGACCCGGAGGTCATCGCTGCCACAGCCGTAGAGTTTTGCCCGGGTTGCATGCTAGCCATAAAGATCCCAACTCTGCTCGGCGGCTCAAAGGGGTCTGGAATACTGCTGCCATCGGAACATCCCCCAAGCCCGCCATCTTGCAATTGATACAGCGAATCCGTCTCACCCGTGGATGACTCACCATCAGAGTAGATGGCCATCTCACCGCCAGACACAGATCCTTCAGAAAGTTCCACTCCGTGGATGCATCCCACGAAGGCATGCTTCACGATGGGCTGAGCTCGGGCGGGTCTCGCACGCTGAGCCATTTTGATGATGTTGGTGCAGATATTCGGCTCGGGGTCCGGCTCGCCGATCTTGCCGATGAAGACATGGATTCCACCGAAGGAGACCCGGTGCCCGTACTCAATTGAGCCGGCGTCGGGGCTCCAGCCTGCATCGTCGATGTAGAGCTTGCCGCGACGAGTCTTGGTCATCCGGCCCACATCATATCCCTTGAGCCCTTCGAAGCTGCCCTTCAAGAACTCAAATCCACCCTGCACTGGCCCCACGGTGGCGCCAACTGTCGTGTAATTGTCACGGCAGATGTCCTAGTGAAAGGACTTAGTCGTGGAGCCATCGCAACTAGGAAGCTTAAAGGGGTTAAAACGGGACAAAGGACACGGGTGTTTATACTAATTTGGCCCCTTGCAGTGAAGGTAATGACTTAATCCAGTTTGAGGTGGGATTGCTTATGTTTCGATTACCAGGGAGCGAATCCGCTTAACCTAGTTCTCGATCTGATGTTACTTGTCCAGAACCGCCGCCGGGTCGTCCCTCTATTTACAGAGGTCGATGCACAGCGGCTCTCAGAGTCCCGGGCGGCTCATAAATAGTATCCGGCTCGGTCTCTCTCTCTATTCTTGCTTTACAATACAACTTACATACATATGGCGGTTTATCTCTACGGGCCTTGAGTCGCCTTTGGGCTTGGGGCCCTTAACTGAACCGCCATCTTCAAGTGTCGTCTTGGGCTTCATATCTTGAATCGCCATAGGTACAACCCGACCCCTCCTCGGCGGGTCATACCTAATAGTTATATCCCCAACACCTAAGTTAAAAACACTCCAAGTGGAGAGCAATCCTCCCACTCGGGGGTTTAGCAGCAACCCTGTACTCGCCTAAGTTAAAAACACTCCGATAGGAGAGCAATCGTCCCACTCGGGGGCTTAGCTATGGCCCCGTACTCGCCTAAGTTAAAAACACTCCGAGTGGAGAGCAATCCTCCCACTCGGGGGCTTAGCTGCGACCCCGTACTCACCTAATTTAAAACACTCTGAGTGGAGAGCAATCCTCCCACTCGGGGGCTTAGCTGCGACCCCGTACTCGCCTAAGTCAAAAAACACTCCGAGTGGAGAGCGATCCTCCCACTCGGGAGCATAGCTACAACCCCATACTCGCCCAAGCCACAAAGATCCTCTGAGCTATGTCAGAAGTACAACGTAGGCTCCATCTTGATCCGTAGGGACGACGACGTGTCGACTGAACAAAATGTCAGAGCTGCATCACAAGTGCAACGTACGCTCCATCTCAATCCGCAAGGACAACAAGGTGTCGATTGAACACAACGCCAGAGCTGCGTCACAAGTACAACATATGCTCCATCCCGATCCACAAAGATGACGAGGTGTCGACTGAACACATCATCAAAGCCACTCGACAAAAGGTGAAAGGGTCAAGTTTCACTCGGAATTGAAAAACATTCAAAAGCGATAAAGGTAAAGCCATCATATTCAAAGAAAACCAAGTTCAGATAAATCTCGCAAAAGTTCAAAACTGCAATGGGCAGAAGTACTCAGGAATTAGGCCTGAAAGAGTTAAACAGTTACAAAACCACTCGGCATTCCGAGGCAAATAAAGGTGGAGCATAATGTTTGTTCGCTCGGCAGGAGGAGGACTTGCTGGCTCAACGAAGCTGTCAAGGTCGATGCTCTCTGTGATACGAGTGGCAGCATCAAGGAAGGTCTCCATGAAGGACTGGAAGCTGAGCTTCTTAGTCTTGGCAACCTTGAGAGCCGCCAGCTTGTCTTCTCTGACATCCTTGCAGTGGACTCGGACTAACGATAGAGTAACATCGACGCCATAGCGAGTAGACGACTTCTTCCACTCCTGCACTCGATCGAGGATTTCATTTAGTTGAGTCATCAGAGACTCGAGATCTTTTGGGAGTTCAGTGTCGATCCGCGACATTGCCACCTTCAGACGAGTGACATAATCCAAAGCACTGTCTTGAGAGACTCCAATCGCAGCACGCTCATCGCGACGTCATCTTTGACAGGATAGTTTATGGGGCCAAGACCTATCTCAACCCGCCCAGTCTCTGCTTCGAAGTCTTGACAAAGTTCTGCACAGTCAGAAAGGTGGTGAGTCGATAGTTTAATAAGATGTGTCAGTGGACATCGACAAATCAGTCGGACAAAAGGAAATACCTTCAAGCTTCAAGACCAGCTTCTCAGCAAGCCGTCCCAAATAAGCCTCCAGTTCACCCTTCTTGGCCTTGAGACTTCCAACTTCGTCAGTAAAGTTTCCCTTGTCCTTCTTCAGCCTCGCAACCTCCTGGTTGGCTTCAGTAACGACAGTCTTCAACTTGGAGTTCTCCTCTTCCAACTTGTTGAATGAGGCCAGCTTCTTATCGACAAGTGTCGTTTTCTCTCGCGCCTCCTTCTGTGTTGCGGAAAGGTCTTGATCCTTCTACTCCAAAGCCTGCTTCATTTTCTCTAAAGAAATAACATTCTTCAGACGAGCTTGGAGTTGACGGTTTTCACTACACACATCTGTTCGATTGGAGTCACTCGGTTCAAGAGACTAAAAGAAAAAAAGTCATATGGTGGACAGTCGACGAATTATTACCTCCCATGGTAGCTTCTTCTTCCTGGGCCTTCTTGAGATTCTTCTTGGCCAGCTCCAGATCGAAGTTGAGGCTTATCAGCTTCTTCTCCAGTTCAGCAAATTGGGCTCCAAGATCACAAGATTTCTACGGTCAGCAAATAAGATATGTCAGTCGACAGGAACAAAAGTCAATCATAGTGAAAATTGCTCTAAGACTACCGCTGAATCAAACATTCAACAGTAGTCTCGGGGACTACACCCTGTGGGTGCACTTGGCGTGCCCCTACTGGTCCGGTTTTCCACTCGGCATGGTCTGCACAGCATGAGTATGCAAAAAAAGAAAAAAAGAGATTCTCAGACCCCAGCCGACTACCAGCAGTCGACCGCGGTCTTGGGGACTACACCCAGTGGGTACACTCAGCGTGCCCCCATTGGCCTGGATTCCACTCGGATCGAGCTATTCAACCGAGTGAAAGAACAATGAAGTAACATTCGACAAAGACTTCTGCCGCATCAAACACCCGACGGTGGTCTCGAGGACTACACCCAGTGGGTGCACTCTGCGTGCCCCGACTGGTTCAGAAAAACACTCGACTCAACCTGGTCGACTCAAGTGGAAGAACTATTCAACACTAACTCAACACACCCACTGGGTGATTGGATGCGAAATGAAGACCCATGATAGATGCACATAAAGGTTCCAAAACGCTCATCCAGGGACACCTCACAGACAATGAAGCAGCAGCCACAACTACCTCTAATGGAGAGATCAGTCAGAAATCCAACTAACCTTGACATTAACGTGCAGAGCAGAACTGGCGTTGTAAGAAGCCTGACTAGCCTCATGAACCACCTTCATCTGCTCCATCATAAGATTTGCTTGGAGTAGAGCCTCTCTGGCGGCACCTGCCGGGTCATCTGGAGTGCAATGCACAACAAAGAGCGACGACGGCGGTACGGTCGGAGCAATCATAGGGTCTGAAGCATGGAGTTGTGCGGGCGTGACAGAGACTTGAGCAGTCGACGCCGAGGGATGGTTAGTCGACAGCGGATTGGCAAAGGAAACATTGGCCCGAGCCGGATCTCTGGATCGCTGGACCACCATCTCCGGTGCTGATGTCGACTGAAGCCCCTGGCCTGCGGCTGTCCTCTTGCTTGAAGCCCTGCCCCTCCTACCCGTGTCTTTCATAGGTACTTCTTCATCGTCGTCTGGAAGCTCAATGACGTCCCGCGGAGCTACAACAAAATACTACCATAATGGCACAACCGACAGATAATCCAGTCGACAAAACAAGTTCAAGAGTGCAAGGGCATACCAGCTTTGGAAGTGGACGTATCATCAGTATCTTCATCACCAAGGGCCTTGTTAATATCCATGGAGGTCCCAGAAGTTGTAGCACTAAAAAGTTCATAATCCACTCGGTCAGAGCAAGGGTACGAGTTAGTAAGAGAACACAATAAGGCAGAACACTCACGCAGAAGCAACAGGAACGTCCATCTTGATCTTGGGCAAGGTCTTCCGAGACTTTGATGGGGCAACCTTGGGCTGCTTGGCGAGCTTCTCTGACGGCTCCGGAGTCGAAGTCCGAGTGAGCTTATGTGCTTGCATACTCGGAGTGGCAATCTTGCCACGCCCGCCCGCTGGATCATGGAACTGCTTGGATCAGCACTCTGTGCGAGGTGGTGAGTCGACTTCCTCCTCTTCATCGTCCTACTCGTAACTCTCTTCCTCATCATCGTCATCTGGGGATTGCCACTCACCACTTTCTTCGGTTTTTTGAAGAGTTTCCTCGTAGATGAGGTTTAGTCCGCTGCCGCCATCCATGAGTACCTTGGTAAGACGAAAGCCGTCCACTATTGGACTAAAGACCAATGCGGCGGGTGCTCGGGCTGTTCGGAATTTAGGTTCGTCGCTGGCGTTGAAGGTGATGGCCGTGTCGCTCCATGGATTTGTTGTTGCTACTTGGTAGACTTCGCCGAGGCTGTGGATTGTTCGTTTTCGCATATTATTTGATGCGAAAGTCTCGAAGACTGTTGACACCGTACTGGTACTGTTGGAGTGGTTTTTCGGGGCTAGAAGCTCCTCGCCACTTTTGGCCACCTGCCGTAATATCCAACATGCTCGAAGGCTATGTGTTGGGGTGGCGCCTTCTGTACTGTGAATTTTACAGGGTCCGCTGAGCCATCCCTCCAGTACGGTTCCTTGCCATTTATGGGGTTTTTGTTTTTTGGTTTTTGCACCTGGTGCCTGAGTGTGCTGCACACTTTTGTTACGGACTAGGGTTGTACTCGGGGCCGGATTGTCCCAAAACTTAGTTTCGGTTTTCCGGAAACTCTCCATTACACAGTCCTTTCGTACTATGGACGCCAGGTCGGAGAAGCGTGTAATTTCACGGCGACTGACGGCGTTCAAGATTCCCTCGTCCGTGCAATTATTGCAGAAAATTGAAATTGCGTTTTCCTCTCGCAGTCCTTTATCATGTCCATAACCAGGAGGAATCTGGCCCAGTAATGATGTACTGTTTCAGCGGGCTCTTGCCGGATTTGAGATAGATCGCATATGTCTGGGTGGGTGGGTGGAATTAAGTCCGGAATCCTACTCATCTCGAGGCTCAAGGGCCGAGAAGTTTCCGAATTTGGAAGCTTGGATCGTTGGACGTTGTCCAACGAGTCCGGTCCGATGCCTGACTTTAGGTTCAGTGCTTGATCGAAGTCCGTCCCCCCGCGGGAATCCAGCATGGAGGGTCCGGAAGCCCGGACGCGACTAGGTTTCAATCTAGGAGAAGAGTCACCGCGTTGTTCCTCTACCACCACAACGTGGTGGGTAACCTGGGGAGAGTTAATCTCTCTCAGATCGGTTTTAAGCCCAATCTGATTGTAGTCTGTAGCGACTCCCAGGGCGGCGATGCGATCCAAGAGCTCATTTACGGACGAGAGCTCTATTGGATCCAACTGCTCGGTGAATTCCGAGTTGACGCGAAGATTGCTTTTGACGACCTGGGAGGTCGTCGTCGAAGCGGTGGCCGAACAGGCGGTCATGAGAAAACCGCCCAGCCGGATAGTTTGGCCAGCGGCCAAGGCTCCTTTGGCGAAGATACCGTCTTTAAAGATGGGAAGCGGCATCCTTCCTATCGGTGACAGCACAGAGGAACTCTCAATGAAAGCACCAATGTCGGTGTCAAAACCGGCGGATCTCGAGTAGGGGGTCCCGAACTGTGCGTCTAGGCAGATGGTAACAGGAGACAAGGGACACAATGTTTTTACCCAGGTTCGGGCCCTCTCGATGGAGGTAAAACCCTACTCCTGCTTGATTGATATTGATGATATGGGTAGTACAAGAGTGGATCTACCACGAGATCAAGGAGGCTAAACCCTAGAAGCTAGCCTATGGTATGATTGTTGTAATGGTTGTTGTCCTACGGACTAAAACCCTCCAGTTTATATAGATACCGGAGAGGGCTAGGGTTACACAGAGTCGGTTACAATGGTAGGAGATCTACATATCCGTATCGCCAAGCTTGCCTTCCACGCCAAGGAAAGACCCATCCGGACACGGGGCGAAGTCTTCAATCTTGTATCTTCATAGTCTTGGAGTCCGGCTGACGATGATAGTCCGGCTGTCCGGACACCCCCTAGTCCAGGGCTCCCTCAATAGCCCCCGAACCAGGCTTCAATGACGACAAGTCCAGCATGTATATAGTCTTCGGCGTTGCAAGGCGGGTTCTCCTTTAAGTTCCATGTACCTGCCGAATAGTGTCCGGCTCTTTTGTAAACATTGCGCTCCTTGGCTTCCACGCCCAATAATGGCCTTCTTCCACGCGTCGCATGAATGTGAAAAGCCAGGGTATCTTTTACGTTTTACCCCCTAGCTGCGCAAATAATCTGCCTATAAGAGAGGCAAGAATCCAAATCCAAATCACACCATCTTCCTTCCGCGAGTACTCATCGGAGCGCCTCTAACCAAAAATCCATTCCATCATGGACCATCGACGTGGCTCCTCCTCTCGCGCTCCCAGCCCTCTGCCAGGAGATTGGAGGAGATGTTCTGTCCCTCACAACGAGCTAGTGACTCTCCAAGCGGAGGGATATCTTCCTCCGGCCTTTATGGTTCCGGTTCGAGCCGGGCTGGCCACCTACAAAGGTGGGAAGCAAGCGGAGGCTACCCCAAGTCCCAACAAAGGGGAGCGGGTATGCTTCGTCCCCTATCTGATTAGGGGGCTCGGATTTCCTATACATCCGTTCCTCTGCGGGCTTCTGGAGTTCTACGGACTCCAGCTCCATCACCTCACGCCCGCCTCGATTCTTCATATCGCGGGCTTCGTAGCTCTTTGCGAGCTATTTCTGGGCATCGAGCCCCATTTTGCATTGTGGAAGAGGTTATTTTGCCTCGTACCCCGCTCTCACGAGGGGTCCATATATCAAGTGGGCGGTTCCGAAATATGGCGCATCGCCGGGACCGGATATCCATCCGGAACCCCTAAGAAGGCGTCCAAAGACTAGCCTTCAGAATGGTTTTATGTAGAAGACGCTCCGTTGCCGGACCCTGTTCGGATCAGCCTCCCGGAGTTCAGTAATGCTCCTCTGAAGAAACGCCTGAGTTGGCGTCCACGGAGCCCCCGGCTGGAGGAAGACAAGAGCATCCATTATTTGATGGGCCGGATAAGGTTACTGGCCCATTCCGGACTGACCATGATTGGAGTCATGGCCATGTGCATTATGCGGGGGGTGCAGCCACTGCAATACAGGGGCCACCCCATGTGGGATTTCAACGGGGAGAATGATGCCACTCGTCATGGCCGCCAAGGGCCGGGATCGGCCGAAGACTTGGTGAAGATTCTGTCCGGCCTGTACAAGGGGGAGAAGGAGGACATCCTCCAGACGAGCCCATTGAATGGGTTCTCCATGAACAACCCTCGAAGTTGGGTAAGCGAATGTTCATTTATCGGACCCAGGCTTTCAAAGTTAAGTACCTTACTTTATGGTTTTGACGCAGGATCTGCGCCGGACTGTGGAGAGCATTCATAGCCCGGCTCCACAGCCCGAGGATCCAGAAAGATCCCTTGATCCGTCCTCCGAAGAGGATCCGGACATAAAGGTGGAGGTAATCGATGGGGTGTTCCATCAACTCAGCATGGGCAATGCTCTAGTCGCCATTACGGCTGACTACCCCGGCCTATCTCCGGTTCCCCAGGTGATTGTGACCGAAGTCCTGACACCATTATTCCGCCCTTGCGCATTTCTGACCACCGTATACAATGGTGTCTCGCAGGGGGCGCCTTCAGGGCAGGAGGCCGAGGCCACGGCGGCTGGCTAACAAGGGTCAGTCCGGCCCATCAGGCGGAAGAGGAGTGCGGCGCGGATCGAGACGTCGCCGCAACGGTATAGCTCATGGTTGTTATTTTGGACAAAGTTCCTAGGAAGTGTTTGAATGCTCATGACTTTTGCAGGAGAAAGAGTGCCCGCCGGACTATGGGCGTAGGAGTTGCCAATCCAGCTTCTACGAGCCAGGCTCCAACGCCTGGTCTGGAGGGGGAGGCGAGCGCAAGGCGCGAGCCAGATACTCCTTCAACGAAGGATGCCGACAGACTGTCCACCACCAGGTCTGAGGTGGAGAGCGCTATGAACCATAGGCACCGCCGGACAGTTTTTCATGACGCGTGCTTCTCCCCTGAGGCGTTGAATGTCTTTAACGCGGGGGACACGCACCTCCGTGCTCCTCAAGATGGTTTGACCAGAGCCACGGAGTAGTATGTAAAGGACATACGGGTAAGAGATTTTAATAGTTATATATGCCAGTAGCCCCCGAGACTTAAAGTAGTTGGAATAACTGATTTAAGGATCATTTGATATGCAGGATCTTACGGAGAAGAATACCCGATTGTCCCAGGAGCTACAATAGTGCAAGGCCCAACTTGAGGCCGCACTAGCTGCCACAGGAGGAAACACAGAGACCCCTCCTGGTAACACATCATGTCAAAAAGATAATCGGTGTGCGGCATGTGTGTAAGTCTGACAATGACATTGCAGGTGTTGCCGGCCAGGATCCGGACAGGCAAGAACTACTGCGCCAGCTGAAGGCCGGCGAGAGGGTGCTGACGAGGGTGCAGCAGGAAAGGAACAAGCTCCAGGATGCCCACGCCCAGCTTGGAGAAGAGCTGAAAGGTGTTCGGGCCGAGCTGTCTGGCTCCGTGAAGGAGAATCAGCGGCTTCGTCGCGGCATCTATAGTAAGTGCTTGAGCGAACTCCTTTGAAAAGAAGAGTTCGGCGAGGAAGTCAATTGACAAAAATATGTCTGTAGGTGTGCTCACAGGTCGCCCTGCAGAGGAGATGCCCATATCAACGGGTGATCAACTTCCCGAGCTGGTGCAACTGCTCGAACGAGTGCGGCAGGCAATGAGCAGCGTCGTCTAGGCCTTGTGGCTGTCCCTCTCCCTACCCGAGGGCCTTGGAGAGCTTGCGGA
Source organism: Triticum dicoccoides (assembly GCF_002162155.2). Lineage (NCBI taxonomy): Eukaryota > Viridiplantae > Streptophyta > Magnoliopsida > Poales > Poaceae > Triticum > Triticum dicoccoides. The sequence continues at coordinate 419,080,723 of NC_041393.1, forward strand.
GAAGCTTCAGGGAGCGCGGCAGCGCTTCCGTTTCTGGAAGATTTCGGCCTGCCGCCAAGATGCCAGGGAGGCCTGGGCCATGGTGAAGACACGGTACTAGAAGGCGGATCCCAACCACATGGCCGAGGTTGGGCCTGTGGGGCCCGATGGGAAGGAGATCCCTGTGAGTTTAGTGTACGGCCAAGTAGAGTTGGCCGCTAAATATTCCCAACTGGACTGTAAATTAGACAGCCTGTTAGACGGGATTGAGGAGGAATACAGTCAGTCGATTTGACAATGTATTTTAAAATGACATGGAAAATGCCTTGTAGCCGGATTGTAGGTTGTTTGTCTTTGCCGACCTTTTTGCTTCAACCTCGGGACCCTAGAGTCCGGAGTGTGTCCGAATACCTTCTCGGTTAAGAAAAAACCGGGGCATGCATGGAGACCAGGCGTATGGGTCATTAGTGCTTTATCAGACAAGTGCCCAACTAGTTATGTTATATTACATGGTTAGTAAGAAACATCTTCCAGGGAGAATAGTTCCGTTAAGGGTTCCTTTCCCTGGGAGGCATGCCCTAAAGTGCATGTCCGGACTGCGAAAAGAGCAGGAAAACATCTGGGGGCAGATAAATAAATAGGTAAAAAATCATATTTCAAGTCACCGACCGAATATTACCTTAAGAACACTAGCTTTCGGCTTCACCCAGTCTGAGGTACACATCCGGCTGACCCGGCAGTAACAATCGCAGAGGTGCTCCCTTTACCTCCTAGCCGAACAATCGGGAACGTAGGGGTAAGCACAGGAGCCAGGCAACCCAGCTTGGCCAAAACTTAAGTCATATCGATGCATATAATGGTGAATAAAAGGTACATGTGGAAGTTTGACACATGTGCTGGGCATGAAGCCCTTATAAGTAAGCTTCTGGTAAAGAAGCCCCCAGGTATAATGAGTGAGGATAGCACATCAAGTGTGCGCGAACAATGCGCGAGTAGGCCTTTAAGGGCTTTTATGAAAAGGGGTGAGAGGAAAAAAGAGAAACAAAAGACAGCTAAAGTGTAAAAAATTTGGACGGGGGAAGGAGACGAACTCTTAGTCCGGCGCTAGGCATAGAATCTCCGGAGGCGGGCTGCGTTCCATGGGCTCGGCTCGAGTCGGTTGTCCGACGCATTTCGCAGACGGTACGCTCTGTCGGTCAGGACTTGATCGATAATGAAGGGACCTTCCCATTTGGGCTTGAGCTTGTCCTTTTTCTTGTCCGGCAGGCGTAGAACTAGTTCGCCAACATTGTAAGTCTTAGCCCGTACTTGTCTGCTTTGATATCTTCGAGCCTGCTGCTGATAGAATGCGGAACGAGCCTTGGCGACGTCGCGTTCTTCCTCCAATGCGTCCAAGCTGTCCTGCCGATCCAACTCGGCTTCTCTTTCTTCGTACATGCGCACTCGAGGTGAGTCATGAATAATGTCGCAGGGCAAAACTGCCTCTGCGCCGTATACCATAAAAATGGTGTGAATCCGGTAGTACTATTGGGCATTGTCCGCAGCCCCCAGAGTACGGAGTCAAGCTCCTCTACCCAGTGCGTGTCAGATTTCGTAAGGGACCGCACTAGTCTGGGTTTGATGCTGCTCATTTTTAGACCATTTGCTCGTTCCACTTGACCGTTGGTTTGAGGATGATAGACTGAAGCGTAATCGAGCTTAATGCCCATATTCTTGCACCATAATTTAACCTCGTCGGCCGTGAAGTTCGTGCCGTTATCAGTAATGATGCTATGGGGGACACCATAACGGTGTACTACCCCGGATATGAAGTCTATCACTGGTCCAGACTCTGCCGTTTTAACTAGCTTGGCCTCTATCCATTTGGTGAATTTGTCCACCATGACCAATAGGTACCTTTGCTTGTGGGTTCCCCCTTTAAGGGGTCCGACCATGTCAAGCCCCCAACCGCGAACGGCCAGGTAATGGGTATAGTTTTGAGGGCGGTGGGTGGCATATGGCTCTGATTAGCAAAGAATTGACAACCGACGCATCTTTGGACTAAGTCCTGAGCATCTGCCCGGGCCGTCGGCCAATAAAATCCTGTACGGAATGCTTTGCCTACAAGGGCCCGAGCTGCGGCGTGGTGTCCGCCTAGCCCAGCATGAATTTCAGCCAGGAGGTTTCACGCTTCCTCTTCGGAGATACACCGTTGAAGGACTCCGGTTGTGCTTTTCTTATAAAGTTCTCCCTCGTGGACCTTGTAGGCTTTAGATCGCTGGACTATGCAGCGGGCCTCATTTTGGTCTTCGGGAAGTTCCTGCTTGAGTAAGAAGGCTAGGAATGGCTCTGTCCACGGGGCGATTACTGCCATTATTTCATGGGCTGAAGGTGTTATTTCATCGGCTGAGTCGCCGCTTATGTCAGACTGTTCTGTATTGGGTGGTGTGGCTGCCTCCGGGTTGTTATTTCCGGACTCTTCTTCCCATAGTACGGATGGCTCAAAGAGCCGTTCCAGGAAGATGTTTGGAGGGACAGCGTCGCGTTTCGCGCCGATGCGTGCCAATACGTCGGCTGCTTGGTTATTATCTCGGGCTACATGGTGGAATTCGAGTCCTTCGAACCGAGCTGACATTTTTAGGACAGCGTTACGATAGGCTGCCATTTTCAGATCCTTGGCGTCAAAGTCCCCATTTACTTGGGATATTGCAAGGTTTGAATCCCCGCGCACCTCTAGGCGTTGAATGCCCATGGAGATTGCCATCCGGAGGCCATGTAGGAGGGCCTCGTATTCGGCTGCGTTGTTGGAGTCCGTGTACATTATCTGAAGTACGTATTGGACTGTGTCCCCGGTTGGGGACGTCAATACGACGCCAGCCCCCAATCCGACCAACATTTTGGAGCCATCAAAATGCATAATCCAATTGGAGTATGCGCCATACTCTTTAGGGAGTTCGGCTTCAGTCCATTCGGCGACGAAGTCAGCTAACACTTGCGACTTTATAGCTCGCCGAGGTTTATAAGTTATATCGAATGGTAAGAGCTCAATGGCCCATTTTGCAATCCTGCCCGTCGCGTCGCGGTTGTTTATAATGTCATTGAGGGGCACTTCAGAGGCCACTGTTATCGAACACTCTTGAAAGTAGTGTCGGAGCTTTCGGGATGCCATGAACACCGCATATGCTATCTTTTGATAGTGCGGGTACCGGGACTTGCAGGGAGTTAAGACAATGGATACGTAGTACACTGGTTTTTGAAGATGGAATTTGTGCCCTTCTGTTTCTCGTTCGACAACGAGTACCACGCTTACCACTTGATGTGTTGCCGCGATGTATAACAACATTGGTTCGCCCAGGTTAGGCGCAGCCAGGACCGGATTTGTTGCCAATATGGCTTTGATTTCTTTGAGTCCGGCAGTGGCAGCATCCGTCCACTCGAAGTGTTCGGTGTGCCTGAGGAGGCGATAGAGGGGCAATGCCTTTTCTCCCAAACGGGAGATAAAGCGGCTTAGGGCCGCCACGCATCCAGTTAGTTTTTGTATTTGTGTGAGGTCTTTTGGAATATCTAGTTGTGACAGAGCTCGAATCTTGGCTGCGTTTGCTTCAATTCCTCTACCGGATACAATGAAGCCCAGGAGCTTTCCGGCTGGTACGCCGAAAACGCATTTTTCCGGATTCAGCTTGATGTCATATGCTCGGAGGTTGTCGAATGTGAGCCTCAAATCGTCTACTAGAGTTTCGACGTGTTTGGTTTTGACGACTACGTCGTCTATGTATGCTTCTACTGTTTTGCCGATCTGGGTAGCCAGACATGTCTGAATCATGCGCTGATATGTTGCGCCGGCGTTTTTGAGCCCGAAGGGCATCGTGTTGAAGCATAATGGTCCATATGGAGTGATGAATGCCGTTGCGGCTTGGTCCGCTTCCGCCGTCTTGATTTGATGGTAGCCGGAATATGCGTCAAGGAAGCACAATGAATCGTGCCCTGTAGTAGCATCGATTATTTGGTCGATGCGGGGGAGGGGGAAGGGATCCTTTGGGCAGGCTTTGTTGAGGTCTTTAAAATCGACACATAGGCGCCAGGATTTGTCCTTCTTTGGTACCATTACCAGGTTTGCTAGCCAGTCCGGATGTTTGATGTCTCTGATGAATCCGGCTTCCAGTAGTTTGGCTAGCTCTTCTCCCATTGCCTGTCTTTTGGGTTCGGAAAATCGCCGAAGAGCCTACTTGACTGGCTTGAATCCTTTTAAGATGTTTAGGCTGTGTTCTGCCAATCTGCGTGGGATTCCTGGCATATCTGAAGGGTGCCAGGCGAAGATGTCCCAATTTTCCCGAAGGAACTCTCGCAGTGCGGCATCTACATCAGGGTTTAACTGTGCCTCGATGGAGGCCGTCTTTGTTGAGTCCGTTGGGTGGACCTGCAATTTGACTATTTCGTCCGCTGGTTTGAAAGAGGTGGACTTGGATCTCTTATCGAGTATCACATCATCCCTATTCACCGTAGAGCGCAGCGCAGTGAGTTCTTCTGCCGCTAGGGCTTTGGATAGTGCCTCCAGGGCTAATGCGGCTGTCTTATTTTTGGCGCGGAGTGCTATGTCCGGATCACTAGCGAGAGTGATTGTTCCGCCGGGCCCAGGCATCTTAAGCTTCATGTACCCGTAATGGGGTATGGCTTGAAAAATTGTGAATGTCTCCCGTCCTAATATGGCGTGATATCCGCTGCTGAACGGGGCCACTTGGAACGTGACCTCTTCGGACCTATAATTGTCCGGTGAGCCGAACACCACATCAAGTGTGATTTTTCCTGTGCAGCGCGCTTCCCGGCTAGGGATTATTCCTCTAAAGGTTGTGCTGCTTCGCTCAATGCGGCTCTGGTCTATTTCCATTTTTTGAAGAGTTTCCTCGTAGATGAGGTTTAGTCCGCTGCCGCCATCCATGAGTACCTTGGTAAGACGAAAGTCGTCCACTATTGGACTGAGGACCAATGCGGCTGGTGCTCGGGCTGTTCGGAATTTAGGTTCGTCGCTGGCGTTGAAGGTGATGGCCGTGTCGCTCCATGGATTTGTTGTTGCTACTTGGTAGACTTCGGCGAGGCTGCGGATTATTTGTTTTCGCATATTATTTGATGCGAAAGTCTCGAAGACTGTTGACACCGTACTGGTACTGTTGGAGTGATTTTCCGGGGCTAGAAGCTCCTCGCCACTTTTGGCCACCTGCCGCAATATCCAACCTGCTCGAAGGCTATGTGTTGGGGTGGCGCCTTCTGTACTGTGAATTTTACAGGGTCCGCTGAGCCATCCCTCCAGTACGGTTCCTTGCCCTTTATGGGGTTTTTGTTTTTTGGTTTTTGCACCTGGTGCCTGAGTGTGCTGCACACTTTTGTTACGGACTAGGGTTGTATTCGGGGCCGGATTGTCCCAAAACTTAGTTTCGGTTTTCCAGAAACTCTCCATCGCATAGTACTTTCGTACTGTGGACGCCAGGTCGGAGAAGCGTGTAATTTCACGGCGACTGACGACGTTCAAGATTCCCTCGTCCGTGCAATTATTGCAAAAAATTGAAATTGCGTTTTCCTCTTGGCAGTCCTTTATCCTGTCCATAACCAGGAGGAATCTGGCCCAGTAATGATGTACTATTTCAGCGGGCTCTTGCCGGATTTGAGATAGATCGCATATGTCTGGGTGGGTGGGTGGAATTAAGTCCGGAATCCTACTTATCTCGAGGCTCAAGGGCCGAGAAGTTTCCGAATTTGGAAGCTTGGATCGTTGGACGTTGTCCAACGAGTCCGGTCCGATGCCTGACTTTAGGTTCAGTGCTTGATCGAAGTCCGTCCCCCCGCGGGAATCCGGCATGGAGGGTTCGGAAGCCCGGACACGACTAGGTTTCAATCTAGGAGAAGAGTCGCCGCGTTGTTCATCTACCACCACAACGTGGTGGGTAACCTGGGGAGAGTTAATCTCTCTCAGATCGGTTTTAAGCCCAATCTGATTGTAGTCTGTAGCGACTCCCAGGGCGGCGATGCGATCCAAGAGCTCGTTTACGGACGAGAGCTCTATTGGATCCAACTGCTCGGTGAATTCCGAGTTGACGCGAAGATTGCTTTTGACGACCTGGGAGGTCGTCGTCGAAGCGGTGGCCGAACAGGCAGTCATGAGAAAACCGCCCAGCCGGATAGTTTGGCCAGCGGCCAAGGCTCCTTTGGCGAAGATACCGTCTTTAAAGACGGGAAGAGGCATCATTCCTATCGGTGACAGCACAGAGGAACTCTCAATGAAAGCACCAATGTCGGTGTCAAAACCGGCGGATCTCGGGTAGGGGGTCCCGAACTGTGCGTCTAGGCGGATGGTAACAGGAGACAAGGGACACGATGTTTTTACCCAGGTTCGGGCCCTCTCGATGGAGGTAAAACCCTACTCCTGCTTGATTGATATTGATGATATGGGTAGTACAAGAGTGGATCTACCACGAGATCAAGGAGGCTAAACCCTAGAAGCTAGCCTATGGTATGATTGTTGTAATGGTTGTTGTCCTACGGACTAAAACCCTCTGGTTTATATAGATACCGGAGAGGGATAGGGTTACACAGAGTCGGTTACAATGGTAGGAGATCTACATATCCGTATCGCCAAGCTTGCCTTCCACGCCAAGGAAAGTCCCATCCGGACACGGGACGAAGTCTTCAATCTTGTATCTTCATAGTCTTGGAGTCCGGCTGATGATGATAGTCCGGCTGTCCGGACACCCCCTAGTCCAGGACTCCCTCAGTCGGTGTCAAAACCGGCGGATCTTGGGTAGGGGGTCCTGAACTGTGCGTCTAAAGCTAATGGTAACAGGAGGCGGGGGACACAATGTTTACCCAGGTTCAGGCCCTCTCTATGGAGGTAATACCCTACTTCCTTCTTGATTGATCTTGATGAATATGAGTATTACAAGAGTTGATCTACCATGAGATCGTAATGGCTAAACCCTAGAAGTCTAGCCTATGAGATTGTGATTGTTGTCCTACGGACTAAACCCTCCGGTTTATATAGACACCGGAGGGGGCTAGGGTTACACAAAGTTGGTTACAGAGAAAGGAATCTACATATCCGAATCGCCAAGCTTTCCTTCCACGCAAAGGAGAGTCCCATCCGGACACGGGACGGAGTCTTCTATCTTGTATCTTCATAGCCCAATAGTCTGGCCCACGTATATAGTCCGGCTGTCCGAGGACCCCTTAATCCAGGACTCTCTCAATAGCTCCCGAACCAGGCTTCAATGATGATGAGTCCGGTGCGCAGATTGTCTTCGGCATTGCAAGGCGGGTTGCTTCTCCGAATACTTCAAAGTACCTCACTTAAAGAGCGGTATCCAGCTTCCATTTAAATTCGCGCTCCTCGGCTTCTGCAGCTTCATGATTTCAGCTTGCACGTGTCGAGCGAATGCGAGAGGTCGGGGCATTTTTCTACTTACCACCCTGACCATGTGAGAAAATTGTATATTTAAAGAGACGGGGATCTTCAGATCTAATCCACACCATCTCCCCCAAACAAGGAATCCTCGGAGCTTGCCCACAGAAACCACCCCAACATTGCTAGCGCTCCCAACTCTTCCTCGCACCCTCACGGGCCCAAATAGGGTGATTGGGAAAAGTGTTTCGCATCCCATGGCCAACTGGTGAAGCTGCATACCAGGGATTCCTTCCCCCCGCAGATCTAGTGCCCGTACGAGCCGGATTGGCTTCCTTCGATGGCGGGGAGCAGGGGAGAAGTTCCACAACCCATCCAGGGGGAACGAGTATACTTTGTTCCCTACTTGCTGAGAGGTGTTGGATTTCCAATCCATCCGTTCCTCTGAGGGCTTCTAGAGTACTACGGCCTCCAACTGCACAACTTCACACCTTCCTCCATCCTGCATATTGCAGGTTATGTTGCTCTTTGCGAGCTATTTCTGGGTTGTGAGGCCCGTTTCGAGTTATGGAAGTAGGTGTTTTGCCTCGTCCCTCATAATCAAGAGGGATCAATATTCCAAGTGGGCGGAGCTGAGATATGGCGCATTGCCGGGACCGGATACCTATCCGGCACGCTGAAGAAGGCATCCGAAGAATGGCCTTCCGAATGGTTTTACGCTGAGGACGTCTCCCTTCCTGACCCAATCCAAAGGGGTCTTCCTGAATTTTCAAGTTCTCCATTGAAGAAGCACCTTAGCTGGCATCCTCGGAGCCCCAGGGAGGAAGATAGCATGGAAGTCCACCAATTGATGAGCAACATAAAGAAGCTCGCTCAATCCGGATTGTCAATAGTCGAGGTTATGGCGATATCCATAATGTGAGGAGTTTAGCCACTCCAATACCGAGGGCACCCTATGTGGCATTTCAATGGAGAAGATGATGCCACCCGCTACGGTCGGAAGGGTCCGGACACTTCCGCTGCTTTGCAAAAACATTGTCCGGGTTATACAAAGGGGAGGAGGAGGAGTTCGTCCACATTAAGCCCAGGGATGGATTTTCCATGTACAACCCTCCCAGCTGGGTGGGTTCCTATCCCACTACTCTACTCCATTAACTCCCTGAATCCTTTTTCGTAAATATTAATCCGTCCATTTATAACAGGAATGGCGGAAAATCACCAGGGAGATCCACAACCCCGCACCACAGCCAGAGGACCACAACCGGGCCCTTGACCCTGGATTCAAAGAGGATCCGGATATATTCGTGGAGCTCGGGGAAGGGGTGTTTTACCAGGCGAGCTGTGACGGCACCGAAGTGGCCATCATTGCTGACTATCCCGGTCTCCTCCCTGCGTTGCATGTAAGTAATCGGGAGACTTTTCCTTTGAGAGAATTTCCCCTTTCCGCCTTACCCACCACACTATATTGTGCTCTAAAGGGGAGGCGATCGGCGCGCCACGCTGCACCTGAGGCGACGCGCAAGAAGGCGGCACCTACAACGGGCAGGCCTTCAAAGACAAAGGCAAATAGAGATATGGCCGAGCCTTCATTGAAGAGGCATGGTTTTAAATATGCTCCATGGTCGTCATCTTAAAGTATGAGACTATCTGTTGTGTCTTATCAGGAAAAACATTCGCCGGACTGTGTTTGGGGATCCTGCCGGTCATGCCTCTACTAGCCGGATTCCGGACCTTGTCTTGAGGACTGAGGCTAACGTGGAAGTGACACCGGATTGCCCTTTTGCAGAGGATTCGGAAAAAGTATCCGCCACAAACTCTGAAGTGGAAAGCACCATGAATCATCGACGCCGGCGGGCCGCTCTTCGCGACCCTGGTTTTTCAGAAGAGGCTTTGAATGCCTTCAACTCGGGTGATGCATACATCCGAGCTACTCGAGATGGGCTTTCCAGAGCCACATATCAGTATTTGAAAGATATGCGGGTATGTTCATAATTGCACAATTCTGATAATTATATACCAGTAGCCCCCGAGACTTGAAGCAGTTGAAGCAACTGATTTAAGGATCGTTGTATACTCAGGTGCTCAAAGAGAAGAACAACCTATTGTCTCGAGAGCTGGAGAAGTGTCAAGCCCAGCTAACTGCTACTACCGCCGAACTGGAGAAATCCAAGAACGCAGCGCCTGGTAATGTTCCCCTCTATCGAGAAAACATGATCATATACCAGGAGTATTAATACAGGTGCAAATCTTATGGTAGAGTCATAAGATCATCTGAAAGAGGCACCGGAAGTCGCACGAGCGGGAGATCCAGGAGGTCAAAGGCAACTGGCCGCGGGCGAACGTATACTGACACAAGTCAGGGTGGAGAAGAATAAACTCCAAGATTCCAACACCAAGCTCGGCGAAGAGCTAAAAGATGTGCGGGCCCAGCTAGCTGACTTCGTGAAGGAGAATAAGAAGCTGCAAGGCGGCATATTTAGTATGTGTTCGGACTTGCCTTTACAAAGTTCGGCAAGGGAAGGAACTGACAGAGTTATGTTTGTAGGTATATTGATGGGCCGTCCCAAAGAGGAGGTGTCCGGATCATCGAGTGATCTGCTACTAGAGCTGACGCAAATGCACGAGCGAGCTCGACAGGTGATGCAAAGTATTTCCAAGGCCTTATGCCCATCCGACTCCCCTCCAAGAAGTATGGAGGGGCTTGTACAGCTGTTCAAGGGAACGCGGCGGTGCTTCCGATTATGGAAGATATCGGCCTGTCGGGAAGGTGCGCGAGAGGCCTGGGCGATGGTAAAAACTCGGTATACCAAGCTCGACCCAAATCACATGGCCCGGGTCGGACCTGTAGGGTCAAAAGGAGAAGAAATTCATGTTAGTTTGGTATATGACCAGGTACAAGTAGCCGCCATGTATTCCCAACAGGATTGTAGGCTAGATAGCCTATTGGATGGCATAGTGGAAGAAGTTTCTGAGTCCAAGTGACTATGTACTTCAATTGACAAATTATGTCTCTAGCTGAAATGTAAAATGATTGTCATGGCAGACCTTTCCGCTTCAACCTCTGGACCCGAAGGTGCGGAGTGCTTCCGAATACCCGCTCGGTAATGTAGACCGGAGTATGCATGGAAACCAGGCGTAGGGGTCATAGTTGCTTGAACAGACAAGTATCCGGCTAGTTATGTTATATTACATTTTGAACGTAGGAAACATCTTCTAGAGAGAATAGTTCTGTTAAGGGTTCCTTTCCCTGGGTCGACATGCGTTTAACATACATGTCCGGACTGTGATTGAGAAAACCACAACATACATAACATCTGGGGGTTCATAATGTGATCAGTAAAAAGCATCTTTAGTTCGCCGACCAAATATTCCCTTAAGAACGCTAGCTTTCGGCTTCACCCAGTCTGAGGTACACATCCGGATGACCCGGCAGTAACAATCACAGAGGTGCTCCCTTTATGCCCTAGCCGAACTAACGGGAACGTAGGGCATAAGCACATGAGCCAGGCAACCTAGCTTGGCCAAAACTTAAGTCATATCGATGCATATAATGGCGAAGAAAAGTTACATACGTGGAAAAGACACATATGTGGTGAGCTTGATGCTCTGAAAATAATAATAATAATAATAATAATAATAATAATAATAATAATAATAATAATAATAATAATAATAATAATAATAATAATAATGTCAGGACCCCGACTCGATGCCACATCGATCTAGCATGTAACACCTCATATCACTTTGCGGACTCACGCATGGTATTCCCACGGGTGTCGTCTTACCTTTGCCCGGGACCGTTTGCGCCTTTTGGCACACGTATATGATAGTGTCGCTAGCATCCATATGGTAAGGAGCCCGGGCTGACATGGCTAGTCGTAAACCCAAAGTGGCACAGACTTACAGGGACAGGCATCCATGACCCAGCATCGAACGTGTCGGTCAGCAGCAAGTGGATCCGGGCTGTAGCACTGGGCTAGCAGGACTCCGGTAAACCGGGCTGTAGCGGGCTAACAGGACTCCGGTATCCATCGCGTGACATTTCCCCGAAGGGACAGACACAGGAACGAAGGACACATGCCGGCCAGCCTAAGTGTTCCGGAGCAGTAGCAAGCTACCAAGGCTCAGTGGAGACACTAGGAGACATTTCCCGGTAAGAGAGGCTACTAAGAATAAACAACTAGATAGTCAGACCCCACACATACCAAGCATTTCAATCATACACATAATATGCTCGATATGTGCAAATACAACAAGGCATCACAACATGACTCTACAACACAAGTACTTTATTTAAGGCTCAGAGAGCCATACATAGCATGCACACAAGTATGGGTCACACGACCCAGCATTCAAGTCATACAGACATACAAGCCAGCAGCGGAAGTAACTTGTCTGGGTACAGACAACTAGTAAAATAAAAGAGGCTTGAGAAAGCCTGTCTATACTACGTGGTCCTTCACAAGCTCAGGATCACCACCTGGGCCTCGGTCTACTCATCGATGTCAACGTCTACGAAGAACCCATCAGAAGGGGTTGCAGCGTCTTCTGTAGAAAGTAAATTATAGCAACATGAGTACAAAGGTACTCAGCAAGACTTACATCAGATCCTATATACATGCACATTATCAAGAAGGGTTGGTGGGGTTAATGCAGCAAGCCAGCTTTGACCCTTGGCTAAGCTATCCTACGATACACCAACTTGAAATGATTTTGCGCACACGAGTCCACTACTCACCACTTCAATACACCACCGAGGATCCACCTCCGTCATCCTACGGAAGAGCCATCCTCGGCACTCACGCTTATCTTGAGATTTTTAGTAGTATCCATTCGCTTGTCTATGAACTGTATAGGCAACCAAGTAGTCCTTTACCGCGGACGAGGCTATTCGAATAGATTATGATAACCCTGCAGGGGTGTACTTCTTCATACATGTTTCCACCACTTAGCGTCTGCACTCGACATGTGCTCGGCAGACTTCAAGCGAAAGACGACGTGGGTGTAGACCACGACCTACCTAAACACCTAAGTCTCTAGTCCAGGTTTATCGCCTATTCAGGTTCCATCCGTAGGGAGTCCGGCCGAGGTTTCCCATACGACCCTGAACGATGTGTATAGGGTTTCCGAGATACCTAATGGGTATTTGGTACACCCGGCCACGTACCTACCGCATCACAGCCCACCCCTATGGTCAGCGATGTCCATGGCCTCCAGTAGAATACAAACACCAGAAACTACTTGCAACTCCTGGACAGAGGACTAAAGTGAATAAGAAGTCGAGCGGGGTCATATTTCAGGGCCCAATGTATGGTAGTAGCTGAATCTTAAATCACGCATACAGATCTCAGTGCTCAAGGTCGGCTTCAATGAAACAACCCACCATGTACTCCTACATGGCCTCTCATCGATACCTTTACCAAATCGTGTTCACCACATCACTCTCATTACCGGCATGATCATTTCACTCTAGCCCATCACCCAGATGAACCAGACCTGACACGACTCTAAGCATAGTAGGCATAGCAAGGTAGGAACAACACATACATATGGCTCAAACAACTCCTACACATGCTAGTGGGTTTCATCTAGTTACTGTGGCAATGACAGGTCATGCAGAGGAAATGGGTTCAACTACCGTAGCACACAGCAATTTGAAACGGTTGTCTTAATGCAGTAAAAGAGAGCAGGTGCGAGAACATGGGATTGTATCAATATGATCAAATGGTTGGTTTCTTGCCTGATGGGTCGATGCACTTATATGGTTCTTCGTTAGGGTAATCACGGTACTCCTCGGAGGCAGAACCTGCCGCAAAGAGCACGATACACAAACATCACCAAACAATATGCAACAATATGATGCATGCATGAAACATGGCAATATGAGTGTGTTGGCCTAATGCAACTAAGACCAGATGGGTTTGAACCATTTTGATCCAAAGATTCAAGTTTCAAACTCATACATGGCCCTTTTAAAGTGCTTTATCTTATTCTGCACTAAACATCAAGTTAGCTTGTTTAAACATGCATGAAACTAGTACAGATGGATAGATTGGATTTTTCTGATCATTTTTCATATATAATTTGTTTGATTTGGAGCTACGGTTGAATTTATATGAATTTTTGAAGTTTAAACTAAATTCTGGAATTTCCTATAACATAATAAATCCAGTAATTAATTTACTGCGTCAGCAATGCGTCAGGATGACGTCATGGTCAACGGAGACGTCCAGGTCAAACCTGACTGTGGGTCCAGGGTGTCAGTGCGATTAGTTTAGTTGAATTTTAATTAAAACTAAATCAGATTAGTTCATAGGGCTGGGCCCCACCTGTCATTGACTCAACGGAGTCAACCAGGACCCACCCGTGGTCAAAGTCAAAGTCGGTTGCGCCGACGTTTAGCCGCCGGCGAGCCCGACGTGGCGGCGGAAGTGGTTTTGGCCGTTTCGGCCACCAAATGAGGCGCGGAAGGCATCTAAGTGGAGCTAGGGATGAACCGCAGCTCTTGGTGGAGTTAGTTGGGGTCGGGGTGGCCGGAGTTGGCGCCGGCGACAACCTAGGCGGCTGCCGGAGTTCGGTTGGAGGCGAACTCGAGCTAGGGGGTGCAGTGAGGTGCGGGGAGTGCACGGTTGGACCCAACGCAGCGTGGTGAGTGTGATGGACACCGAGAGATGGCCAGAGGATGGCCGGGAGCACGTCGGCGATGAGATCCGCGGCGGTGCGTGCGGGTGATCTCCGTGCGGTGGCTACATGGCTCGGGGGCGAGAGAGGAAGGGTAGGAGGGGTAGCTAGGCTCACAGAGCACTCGTAGAGGCCACCGGCTAGGTCGGGGACGAGCTGATGCGGCGACGGTGTTGAAGGGGATCTCCGGCGACGACGGACTCGGGCGAGGTCGGTGCGGTGGGCTCGGGCCGCACGAGCACACGGGGCTCAGCTAGCTCGATGAAGAGGATGGTGGCGGAGCTCCTGGACACGACGAGACGGGGCACGGACGGCGGGGAGCGCGGCTACGACGATGGAGCGGCGGTGGTGGCGTCGGCCATGGCTGGGGAGCGCGAGGAGGAGGAGCTGGAGAGGAGAGGAGGTGTCTGGGGGGTTCGGGGGAGAGAGAGGGATCGATCCACGTCGAGGCTTGACGAGGGGAGTGGCGAGGCGGCGACCAGGTGCGTGGCACCCATGCGGTGCTCGCCGCCGAGCACCTGCCTGCCTGCCTGGCCGAGCCAAGCAGCTCGCTGGCGCGGCAGCTGGGCTGGGCCGGCAGGTGGGCCGGTTAGTAGGCGCCAGGTAAGGGTTTTCCTATTTTCTATTTTTGTTTTTACTCTGTAAGTTTGTTGAATTATTAAAAATACCTAGACAACTCATAAAATCACCAAACTGCTCCTGGTCCATAGTTGGAATATTTCCAACATGAAACATTTTAGTTTGGAGATATTTGAGCATTTGAAATATTTATAAATTTTAAATGCCCAAACTCAAATACTTATAAATTAACTCAAAGACCTTAGAATGACCTAAAAAACTATGCATCACTTTTGGCAGAGGTTCTGAACCAAGACAAAAATGATGGACATTTTAGAAGGGCATTTCAGGTTCATTGAAATTATTTTTAGTAAACCCTAGTTGTTTCAGAGGGGGCTGGGGGTTCTGTCATCCCCATTTCAAGTTTCTGAAAAAAGAGTAAACATGATGCAACACTCTAATGCATGAACCAGCTAGGGTGTGACACATAATAATAATAATAATAATAATAATAATAATAATAATAATAATAATAATAATAATAATAATAATAATAATAATAATAAGCTTCTGTACAAGAAGCCCCCAGGTATACTTGACATACATATTTTAGAATGTGTGCGTCGAAGATGTACGGTTTAGCCGTACTAAAGCTTTAAGGCTTAAAAAGAAAGAAAATGTGAAAAGATAGGAAATAAATATTGGAAACAAAAAGGGGGTAAAGGAGACAAACAAAGAGTCCGGTGCTAGGCATAGAATCTTCAAAGTCTGGCCGCGTTCCATGGGTTCAGCTCTAGGCGATTGTTAGATGTGTCACGCAGGCAGTACGCTCCTCCGGTGAGAACTTCCTCACTGATGAAGGGACCCTCCCACTTGGGCTTGAGTTTGTTCTTTTTCTTCTCCGGCAAGCGTAGAACGAGTTCGCCAACATTATAAGTCTTGGCCCGTACTTCTCTGCTTTGATATCTGTGGGGCTATTGTTGATAGAATGCGGAACGGGCTTTTGCGACATCGCACTCCTCCTCCAGGACATCTAAGCTGTCCTGCCGATCAAGCTCGGCCTCTCTCTCTCTTCATACATGCGCACTCGAAGTGAGTCATGAATAATGTCGCAGGGTAACACAGCGTCTGCGCCATACACCATGAAAAAAGGTGTGTATCTGGTAGAACGATTGGCCGTGGTCCGCAGCCCCAAGAGTACAGAGTTGAGCTCCTCCACCCAGTGCTTGTCTGATTCTTTCAGAGACCGCACTAATCGGATTTGATGCCACTCATAATAAGACCATTGGCTTGTTTGACTTGACCGTTGGTTTGTGGGTGGTAGACAGAGGCGTAGTCAAGCTTGATGCCTAGATTAGCACACCAGGATTTCACCTCATCGGCTGTGAAATTGGAGCCGTTGTCGGTGATGATGTTGTGTGGAACACCATAAGGTGCACAAAACCGGATATAAAATCTATCACTGGCCCAACTTCAGCGTTTTAACTGGTTTGGCCTCTATCCACTTAGTGAATTTATCCACCATGACCAACAAATATTTTTTCTTATGGCTTCCTCCTTTAAGGGGTCCGACCATATCAAGCCCCCAAACCGCAAAAGGCCAACTGATGGGGATTGTTTGTAGAGCGGTGGGTGGCATATGGCTTTGTTTGGCGAAAAGATGGCATCCGACACAATGTTGGACAAGGTCCTGCGCGTCTGCTCGGGCCGTTGGCCAATAGAAACCTGTACGGAAGGCCTTTCTTAGAAGGGACCGAGCCGCGGCGCGGTGACCGCCGAGTGTTGGTGTCAAAACCGGCGGATCTCGGGTAGGGGGTCCCGAACTGTGTGTCTAAGGCTAATGGTAACAGGAGGCGGGGGACATGATGTTTACCCAGGTTCGGGCCCTCTCTTTGGAGGTAATACCCTACTTCCTACTTGATTGATCTTGATGATATGAGTATTACAAGAGTTGATCTACCACGAGATCGTAGAGGCTAACCCTAGAAGCTAGCCTATGACTATCATTGTTGCTGTCCTACGGACTAAACCCTCCGGTTTATATAGACACTGGAGAGGGGCTAGGGTTACACAGAGTCGGTTACAGAGAAGGAAATCTACATATCCGAATTGCCAAGCTTGCCTTCCATGCGAAGGAGAGTCCCACCCGGACACGGGACGAAGTATTCAATCTTGTATCTTCATAGTCCAACAGTCCGGCATAAGCACATAGTCCGGCTGTCCGAGGACCCCCTAATCCAGGACTCCCTCAGTAGCCCCTGAACCAGGCTTCAATGACGATGAGTCCGGCACACAGATTGTCTTCAGCATTGCAAGGCAGGTTCTTCTCCAAATTCTCCATAGTACCTGTTGAAACGAGCAGTGTCCGGCTTCCCATTTAATGTTGCACTCATCGGCTTCTGTACCTTAATAATGTTAGTCTCCACGTGTCGAGCGAATGCGAGAAGCCAGGCCATTTTTACACTTGCCACCCTGACCATGTAAATAAATCGTCTATTAAAGAGACGGGGATCCTCACATCCAAATCACACCATCTTCCCCAAACGAGGATCCATCAGAGCGCGCCCGAAAGAACCATCCCATCATGGCTGGCCACTGCAGCTCCTCCTCTCGCCCCATAGCGCCACGCCAGGTGATTAGGAGAAGTGTATCGTATCCCACGACCAATTGGTGGAGTTGCAAACCCAGGGGTTCCTCCCCCTGCATACCTTCTCCCCATTCGAGCCGGATTAGCCACCTTTGACGGCGGGGAGCAAGCGGAGAGTTTTCCCAACCCATCTCGGGGGGAGCGAGTGTTCCTTGTCCCTTACTTGTTGAGGGGCATCGGATTTCCAATCCACCCATTCCTCCGCGGGCTCTTGGAGTATTATGGCCTCTAGTTGCACAACTTCACCCCTGCCTCCATCCTGCACATCGCAGGTTATGTCACCCTCTGTGAGTTATTTCTGGGTTGCGAAGCTCATTTCGAGCTATGCAAGAGGATGTTCTGCCTCGTCCCCCGCAATCAGGAGGTACCAATATTCCAAGTGGGCGGAGCCGAAATATGGCGCATCGCCGGGACCGAATACCTATCAGGCACTCCGAAGAAGACATCCGAAGATTGTCCTTCTGGGTGATTTTATATAGAGGACGTCTCCCTTCCTGACCCTATCCGAATGGGTCTTCTGGAGTTTACAAATGCTCCGCTGAAGAAGCGCCATAGATGGCGTCCTCGGAGCCCCCAGGAGGAAGATAGCAGAGAGGTCCTTCAATTGATGGGCAGGATAAAAACGCTTGCCAAGTACAGATTGACAATAATCGAGGTTATGTCAATATGCATAATGCGGGGGGTGCAGCCACTCCAGTATCGGGGGCAACCCATATGGCACTTCAATGGAGAAGACGATGCCACCCGCTGCGGCCGAAAAGGCCCGAACTCCGCTGCCACTCTGGCAAAAATATTGTCTGATTTATACAAAGGAGGAGGAGAGGAGTTCATCCACATTAAGCCACGGGATGGATTTTCCATGTACAACCCCCCAGCTGGGTGAGCTACTATCTTTTACTCAACTCTATTCATTCCCGCAGTTTTTCATCACAAATATTTACCTCGCTAGTCCATGACAGGAACTGCGGAAAGCCGTGAGGGAGGTCCACAGCCCACCTCCACAGCAAGAGGACCTCAACCGGGCCCTCGACCCCGGACTCGAAGAAGATCCGGACATATTTGTGGAGTTTGACGGCAGGTTGTTCTATCAGGCAAGCCGTGATGGCACCTTGGTGGCCATCATCGCTGATTATCCCGGCCTCCTCCCGGCACCACATGTAAGTAAACAAGAGACTTAACTTTCGAAAAGGACTCCCTCTTTACACCTTACCCACCGCATATATATCATGCTATAATGGGAAAGCCATCGGCGCGCCATCCCAAACCCGCAACGACTCACCAACAAGGGGCGCCTAAGCTGGGTAGGCTTAAAAGGAAAGCGATCAGGACTGAGACACCATTGAAGAGGTATGATTTAAAACATGATGTGTGATTCTCATTTCTAAAATATAACAATGTCCATTGTGCCCTGGCAGAAAGAGTATTCACCAGACTATGTCCGGAGATCCTGCCAGCCACGCCTCTACCAGCCGGACTCCAGAGCCGGCTTCAAGGGTGGAGGCTAATGTGGGGACAACACCGGATGGTCCTCCGACAAAGGATGCGGATAGAATATCCGCTACAAATTCCGAAGTGGAGAGCTCTATGAATCACCGGCATCGGCGGGCCGCACTCCGCGACCCTAATTTCTCCGAAGAGGCGTTCAATGCCTTCAATTCAGGAGACGCGTACATCCGAGCTGCTCAAGATGGGCTTGCTAGAGCCACAGACCAGTATTTAAAAGATATACGGGTAAGCAAAATCTGATAATTATGTATATCAGTAGCCCCTGAGACTTGAAACAGTTGGCACAACTGATTTAAGGATCATTGTATGAATAGGTCCTTATAGAGAAGAATACCCATTTGTCTCAAGAGCTAGAGGAGTGTAAAGCCCAGCTAAGGGCCGCAGTTGCCGGAATGGAGGAATCCAAGAAGGCCTCATCTGGTAATACTTGTCTCGAAAAACGTTATTACTTGTACCAGATAATATTCGACATGTTTGCAGATCTAACAGTAGATTCCGCAGACAATCCCGGAGTGAATCCGGAGATCCTTCAAGAGGATGAACAACGATCTCAACGACAACTAGAGGCCGGCGAGCGTGTACTTACACGGGTCAGGTGAGAGAAAAATGATCTCTAGGATGCCAATACCCGGCTAGGCGTGGAATTGAAAGATGTTCGGGCCCAGCTTGTTGACTCCGTGAAGGAGAATAAGAGGATTCAACGCGGCATTTTTAGTATGTGCTCAGACAAACCTTTATATAGTTCGGCGAAGAAACGGGCTAACAGACTTATGTCTGTAGGTATACTGACTGGTCGTCCCGAAGAGGAGATGCCCGGATCCACAGGCGATCTTCTGCAAGAGCTTTCGCAACTGCACGAACAAGTTCGTCAGGTGATGCAGGGTATTGCCAAGGCCTTGTGGCCATCCGCCTCCCTGCCAGGAAGCATGGGGGAGATTGTAGAGCTGCTCAAGGGAGCGCGGAGGCACTTCCATTTATGGAAGATATCTGCCTGCCGACAAGGTGCGAGGGAAGCTTGGGCCATGGTGAAAACACGGTAAACCAAGATCGATCAGAATCACATGGCCCTGGTCGGACCTGTAGGGTCAGATGGGAAAGAGATTCCCGTTAGTCTGGTATATGACCAGGTAGGATTAGCTGCAAAGTATTCCCAACAGGATTGTAGGCTAGACAGCCTGTTGGATGGTATAGAAGAAGAAGTATGTGGGTCTAAGTGACTATGTACTTCAATTGACATATTTTCTCCCTAGACGGATTGTAAATCATTTGTCATGGCGGACCTTTTCGCTTCAGCCTCTGGACCAGACAGTCCGGAGTGTTTCCGAATACCCGCTCAGTTATGTAAACCGGGGTACGCGTGGAAACAAAGCGTAGGGGTCATAAGTGCTTGAAAAGACAAGTACCCAACTAGTTATGTTATATTACATGGGTAGTAAGAAACATCTTCCAGGGAGAATAGTTCCGTTAAGGGTTCCCTTCCCTGGGTACGCATGCATTAATGTACATGTCCGAACTACGAACAGAGATGCAGTATATGAAACATCTGGGGATTTGTATTTCAATAAGTAAGAAACATCATTAGTTCACCGACCGAATATTCCCTTAAGAACGCTAGCTTTGGGCTTCACCCAGTCTAAGGTACACGTCTGGCGTACCCGGCAGTAACAATCGCAGAGGTGCTCCCCTTATGCCCTAGCCGAACTAACGGGAACGTAGGGCATAAACACAGGAGCCAGGCAACCCAGCTTGGCCAAAACTTAAGTCATATTGATGCATATAATGGTGAAGAAAAGGTACATATGGAAAAACAACACATATGCAGTGGGCATGATGCCCTGAAGGTCATTTTATTAAGCTTCTGTATAAGAAGCCCCCAGGTATAGTGAGCGCACATGGTGCGTCAAGAGTGTGTAGTGGAGTCACACTTAAATCCTTTAGGGCCATAAAAAAGAAAGAGAGAGGATATAACCTAAAAAAGGCGGAGGGAAGGAGACGACCAGAGTTTGGCGCTAGGCATAGAATCTTCGGAGTCTGGCCGCGTTACATGGGTTCAGCTCGAGTCGATTATCTGATGCATCACGCATGCAGTACGCTCCTCCGGTAAGAACTTTATCAATGATGAAGGGACCCTCCCACTTGGGCTTGAGCTTGTCCTTTTTCTTCTCCGGTAGTCGTAGAACGAGTTCGCCAATGTTATAAGTTTTGGCCCGTACTTCTTTGCTTTGATACCTTCGAGCCTGTTGCTGATAGAATGCGGAACGGGCTTTTGCGATGTCGCTCTCCTCCTCCAGGGCATCTAAACTGTCCTGCCGATGAAGCTCGGCTTCTCTCTCTTCATACATGCGCACTCGAGGTGAGTCATGAATGATATCGCATGGCAATACCGCCTTTGCGTCGTACACCATGAAGAATGGTGTGTATCCGGTAGTGCGATTTGGCATGGTCCGCAGTCCCCACAGTACGCAGTCGAGCTCCTTGACCCAGTGCGTGTCTGATTCCTTCAGGCATCGCACTAGTCTGGGTTTGATTCCGCTCATAATAAGACCATTTGCTCGTTCGACTTGACCGTTTGTTTGGGGATGATAGACGGAGGCGTAATCGAGCTTAATTCCCATGTTGCCGCACCAAGTTTTCACCTCGTCGGTTGTGAAATTGGAGCCATTATCGGTGTTGATGCTATCGGGGACACCGTAACGGTGTACGACCCCTGATATGAAGTCTATCACTGGTCCCGATTCGGGCGTTTTAACTGGTTTGGCCTCTATCCATTTGGTGAATTTATCCACCATGACCAACAGGTATTTTTTCTTATGGCTTCCTCCTTTAAGGGGTCTGACTATATCGAGCCCCCAGACCGCAAAGGGCCAAGTTATGGGGATTTTTTGGAGAGCGGTAGGTGGCATATGGCTTTGGTTGGCGAAGAGCTAGCAACCGACGCAATGTTGGACGAGGTCCTATGCGTCTGCTCGGGCTGTCGGCCAGTAGAAACCTGTATGGAAGGCCTTCCTTACAAGGGCCCGAGCTGCAGCGTGGTGGCCGCCGAGTCCAGCATGAATTTAGGCCAAGAGTTGTCGTCCTTCCTCTTCGGAGATACATCTTTGGAGTACTCCGCTAGCACTTTTCTTATAAAGCTCTCCCTCGTAGACCTTGTAGGCTTTAGAGCGCCGCACAATGCAATGTGCCTCATTTTAGTCCTCGGGGAGTTCTTGCCTATTTAGGTAGGCTTAGAAGGGTTCGGTCCAGGGGGCGATGACAGCCATGATTACGTGGGCCAAAGGTGTTATTTCGGTGGCGGAGCCTCCGGTTATGTCAGTGTTCGGGTTCTGGGGTTGTGGTCGGATCCGGACTAGTATTGTCGGTCTCCCCTTGCCACACCACGGATGGCTTGAACAACCTTTCCAAGAATATGTTAGGTGGGACAGGGTCTCCCATAGCACCGATGCGGGCAAGGATATCCGCCGCTTTATTGTTTTCTCGGACCACATGATGAAATTCAAGCCCCTCGAACCAAGCTGACATCTTGAGGACGGCATTACAGTAAGCCGCCATTTTAGGGTCCTTGGTGTCAAAGTCTCCATTTATTTGGGATATTGCGAGGTTTGAATCCCCACGCACATCTAGGCATTGGATGCCCATGGAGACACCATCCGAAGACCGCGCAACAGAGCCTCGTATTCGGCTGCATTGTTGGAGTCTATGTATAGTATTTGGAGTACGTATTGGACTGTATCTCCAATGGAGGATGTCAGGACAACGCCCGCTCCTAGACCAGCCAGCATTTTAGAGCCGTCAAAGTGCATGATCCAATTGGAGTATGCGTCGTACTCTTCAGGGAGTTCGGCTTCTGTCCATTCGGCGACGAAGTCAGCCAGTACTTGCGATTTAATGGCTCGCCGTGGTTTATATATAATGTCAAACGGGAGGAGCTCGATGGCCCACTTAGCAATCCGGCCCGTGGCATCGCGGTTATTTATTATATCATTGAGTGGTACTTCGGAGGCCACCGTGACTGAACACTCTTGAAAGTAGTGTCGTAATTTTCGGGATGCCATAAACACCACGTATGCTGTCTTTTGATAATGTGGGTATCGTGACTTGCACGGAGTGAGGACAGTAGATACGTAGTATACCGGCTTTTGAAGCGGGAACTTATGTACATCCTCTTCTTGTTCGACGAAGAGCACAACGGTTACAACCTGATGTGTTGCAGCTATATACAATAGCATGGGTTCACCAACGTTCGGTGCGGCTAGGATTGGGTTGCTGGCCAAGAGGGCCTTTATTTCTTCCAGTCTGGCCGTAGCCGCATCCGTCCACTCGAAGTGTTCGGTGCGTCGCAGAAGGCGATAAAGGGGTAGTGCCTTTTCTCCCAATCGGGAGATAAAGCGGCTTAAGCTGGCCACGCATCCAGTTAATTTCTGGATTTGCTTGAGGTCTGTTGGGGTAGCCAACTGTGACAAAGCCCGGATTTTAGCCGGGTTTGCTTCAATTCCCCTGTTGGAAATAATGAAGCCCAGCAGCTTTCCGGCAGGAACGCCGAAAACACAATTTTCCAGATTGAGCTTGATGTCATATGTTCGGAGGTTGTCGAACGTGAGCCTCAGGTCGTCTATTAAAGATTTGACGTGTCTAGTCTTGATGACCACGTGTCCACGTATGCCTCAATTGTTTTGCCGATTTGTTTTTCCAGGCATGTCTGAATCATGCGTTGGTAGGTTGCGCCGGTGTTTTTGATCCCGAAAGGCATGGTGTTGAAATAGAAAGGGCCGTATGGAGTGATGAATGTCGTTGCTGCTTGATCGGACTCCGCCATCTTGATTTGATGGTATCCAAAGTATGCGTCGAGGAAGCACAATGAGTCGTGTCCTGTGGTAGCGTCGATGATTTGATCGATGGGGGGAGAGGGAATGGGTCCTTGGGGCAAGCCTTGTTGAGGTCCTTGAAATCGACACATAGGCACCAGGACTTGTCCTTCTTTGGTACCATCACTAGGTTTGCTAGCCAGTCCGAGTGTTTTATTTCTCTGATTAATCCGGCTTCGAGTAACTTGGCTAGCTCCTCTTCCATAGCTTGTCATTTAGGCTCTGAAAAGCACTGTAGAGTCTGCTTGACCGGCTTGTATCCTTTCAATATGTTTAGGCTGTGCTCGACCAGCCTACGTGGGATCCCTGGCATGCCTGAAGGGTGCCAGGCGAAGATGTCCCAATTCTCGCGTAAGAACGCCCGCAATGCAGCGTCGATTGTGGGGTTCAGTTGTGCCCCGATGGATGCTATTTTTGTAGAGTCCGTTGGGTGGACTTGGAATTTGACTATTTCGTCCGCTGGTTTGAAAGAGGTGGACTTGGATTGTTTGTCGAGTATCACATCGTCCCTGTCCACTTTGGAGCATAGCGCAGTTAGTTCTTCCGCCGCGAGGGCTTCGGATAATGCCTCAAGGGCCAGGGTGGCTGTTCTATTTTTGGCGCGGAGTGCTACGTCTGGATCACTGGCTAGAGTGATGATTCCATTGGGCCCGGGCATCTTGAGCTTCATGTACCCATAATGGGGTATAGCTTGGAAGCTCGCGAATGCGTCCCGCCCTAAAAGGGCGTGGTATCCACTACTGAATGGGGCCACTTGGAATGTTATCTCTTCGGACATGTAATTCTCCGGCGTGCAGAATACCACATCGAATGTGACTCTTCACGCACATCGTGCCTCCCGACTAGGGATAATTCCTCTGAAGGTCGTGCTGCTTTGCTCAATGCGGCTCTTGTCTATTTCCATTTTGTTGAGAGTTTCCTCGTAGATGAGGTTTAATCTGCTGCCGCCGTCCATGAGCACTTTAGTAAGCTAGAAGCCGTCCATAATTGGACTAAGGACCAAAGAGGCTAGGGGTTTATTGCTGCAACGTGGTAGACTTCGGCGAGGTCGCGGAGTGCTCTCTTACGCCTGTTATTCGACGCGAAAGTCTCTAGGACTGTCAACACTGTATTGTTGTTTTCTTCGGGGTGATGCTCTGCGGTATTGTTAATGAGGAGATCCTCGCCGATCTTGGCCACCTGCCGAAGTATCCAACATGCTCTAAGGTTGTGTGTTGGTATGGTATCCGGTGTGGTGTGAATCTTGCATGGCCCATTGAGCCATCCCTCCAATACGGTTCCATGCCCTATAGTGGGCATTGGTTTCTTTGTGATTGGATCAGGTGACTTGCGAGACTGCACCCTTTTTGTTCGGACAAGGGGTTTAGTGAGAGCCGGAGGATCCCAGAATTTTGCCTAGGTCTGCCAGGGGCTTTCCATCGGACAGTACTTCTGTACTATGGCCGCCAAGTCAGCGAAGTGTGATATGTCACGGCGACTTATGGCATTGGGGATTCCCTTGTCCGTGCAATTTTTGCAAAAGAATGAGATTGCGTCTTCCTCGCGACAATCCTTGACCTTGCTCATTACAAGGAGGAATCTGGCCCAAAAGTGATGTACTGTCTCCTGGGATTGTTGTCTAATGTGGGAAAGATCACTTGTATCTGGGTGGGTGGGTGGATTTAACTATGAACCCTAGCCTGATCTGAGACCCAGGGGCAGAGTGTCACGCCCAATATGCGACCCTATCCTAAAGGAACTCGAAGGTCCCGCTAAGGATAGAAGCGCATATTAGAGACACTTTTGCAAGGTGGATATCATTACATCGTACCATTACATAATAGTTGGGGATACATACAAGAGGCATACAATGCCACACGAATACAACAACATCATATACAAGAGCATCATCCGACTACGGATGAAACACAAACAGAAACTCAAACGACATCCACCCTGCTAGCCCAGGCTACCGACCTGGAACCTATCCCCTGATCGAAGAAGAAGCAGAAGAAGAACTCCAAAACAAGTAACATCGCTCTCGCGTCAAGATCATCGCATAACTTGCACCTGCAACTGTTGTTGTACTAATCTGTGAGCCATGAGGACTCAGCAATCCCATTACCATGGGTATCAAGACTAGCAAAGCTTAAAGGGTATGGAAAGGATAAGTGGTGAGGTTGCAACAGTGACTAAGCATATATGGTGGCTAACATACGCAAATAAGAGCGAGAAGAGAAACAAACGGAATGGTCGTGAAGCTAGCAATGATCAAGAAGTGATCCTGAACTCCTACTTACGTCAAACATAACCCAAAACCGTGTTCACTTCCCGGACTCCACCGAAAAGAGACCATCACGGCTACACACACGGTTGATGCGTTTCAATTAAGTCAAGTGTCAAGTTCTCTACAACCGGACATTAACAAATTCCCATCTGCCACATAACCGCGGGCATGGCTCTCGAAAGTTTAAACCATGCAGGGGTGTCCCAACTTAGCCCATCACAAGCTCTCACCTTCAACGAAGGATATTTCTTCTCCCAGGAAGACCCGATCAGTCTCGGAATCCCGGTTTACAAGACATTTCGACAATGGTAAAACAAGACCAGCAAGACCACCCGGATGTGCTGACAAATCCCGATAGGAGCTGCACATATCTCGTTCTCAGGGCACACCGGATGAACACTACGTACAACTAAAACCAACCCTCAAGTTTTCCTCGAGGTGGCACTACATGTGGCTCTAGTTCGGACCAACACTCGAAGGAGCACTGGCCCAGGGGGGTTAAATAAAGATGACCCTCGGGCTCCGGAAACCCAAGGGAAAAAGGCTTAGGTAGGCAAATGGTGAAACCAAGGTTGGGCCTTGCTGGAGGAGTTTTATTCAAAGCGATATTTCAAGGGGGTCCCATAAATCACCCTACCGCGTAAGGAACGTAAAATTCAAGGAACATAACACCGGTATGAAGGAAACTAGGGCGGCAAGAGTGGAACAAAACACCACGCATAAGGCCGAGCGTTCCACCCTTTACTAAGTATATAGATGCATTAATTAAATAAGAGATATTGTGATATCCCAACATAATCCTGTCCATCATGGAGCAATCTTCAACTTCACCTACAACTAACAACGCTATAAGAGGGGCTGAGAAAAAGTGGTAACATAGCCAAGCAACGGTTTGCTAGGATGGGTAAAAAGGATAGAGGCTGACATGGCAATCTAGGAGGCTTGATAAACAAGAGATAGGTAGCGCAGCATAGCGATAGAACGAAGCAACTAGCATAGCAATGATAGTAGTGAGATCCAGAGTAACGGTCATCTTGCATGGAATCCCGCTAGGAAGAAGAACGAGTCCATGAAGAAGATGAAGCCATGAAGACGAACCAAGCGTAGACGAATGAATCCTCTCGATCACAATGAAACAGGAACTAACGAGAAGGAGCACAACCGGAAAGAAGCAAACACCACGGTAAACACACAACACATAAACATGACATGATGCACATCCAAGCATGATGCATGACAAGGCTATATGACGCTACTCATGGCAAGAGAGGATGCAAACAAGGACAACACATCAAAGCAAGTTTGAATGAGGCCGGAAACAACATCTAACAATTCCGGTAAGTCCTCATATGCAAATTTCAAAATTGGTCCAGATCTGAACAAACATTAAGTTGAAGTTGTTAAACAGCAAGTTAAGAGGCACCAAGATGGTCTACATGAAAATCTAGTCAAGTTACATATAAAGTTCATTTAATTCGGTGCTACGGCCTAGAAGATATGAGAAAAACAAGTTAAGCATGGCATTGATGCAAAAGGCATTCAAACATCAAGCAAACACCCTCAAAACATGGATGCAACATGATAAGATGAAACTACATGCAATTCTAAGCAAGTTTCATATAGAGCACACTCCAAACGGAGCAACGGGGCAACACATACACTCCAAACAAGATATAACAACAATCTGTCCAAAACAGCAACTAGGCATCTTGCAAGCATCAAAAAAATATGCTACAGCACCTCAACATGAAAACAAATGGCATGGACGTGATGTACAGATGAAGCATGACAAAACATAAACACTGAGCTATCTCCATAAAACAATATAACATGCTCAAAAGGACATGACAAGATTGCAAATAATAACAGTTCACAGACTTAGCAAAAAATCACTGAGCATGACAGAACTAACATCAGGTTGCAATGTTTAGAGCTCGCAAACAACATGTTACATCAAGCTATCATGGAAAAATAGAGCATGGCATGCTAATACTAAAGACAAGTAACAAAACTCCCTTACTGAACTAATTACAAAGTTCAAAAGAGAAGATGGTAGCATCCATGCAAACATGGCAAATGATATGACAGATTCAGAGGCAGGAACAACAATAAGTAGGCATGTTGGTGAGTTTGTACCACTCTCCACAGAGCGTTTCATGGCATGTGAAGTCAACCAACACCAAAACGACATATTTATGAATCTACACATGGCAATAGCAAGTTGATAGGGTGCATGGATCACTAGAAAGACACATGGCAAAACTGAACTTCATGTTAACAGGCTGACAGCAACATTATTTAGCAACTTTGGAGCATGATAAGAACAATCTACAACAAGCTATAAATGCAACCAAGGGCATGGATGGATAGAGAATGACATGTATAATAAAACATCCTTAGTTAAGATCTCCAGATTATGCATAGAATGACTTGTAGCAGCAGGTTTACATAGCATCATGATGTAACAGATTCAGCCTAGAAAACAGTAACAACAAGTACCCTACTTCACGAGCTTGATGCAATCACCACGGGGCACAAAAAAATACGTGGATTGCACCAATGTAAAGACGGCATGAATATTCTCAAAAGTCATGTAGACATCAAGCTCATAGGACGCACACACAAAATGCAACGAAAAAGACAAAATAGCAAATTTTGTTAACAGGCAGCAGCTAACATCATATAGCACTCTTGCAACAATGATAATGGCATCAAGATGGACTCAAACAAGCATGACACAATGGAATGACATGAAGAGCATCTCACAATGAACATTTTGATATATCATATGCACAAAAAAGAGCTACGGTCATGGAGATATGACATGATGAACAAGTGCAAATATTGTGCTGATTTCGGGACTTGGAGAAAAACAGAGGTCAACCTAGGGTTCGCACGGGAATCAATGCGGCGGCGGATCTCGCCGGATCTAAGGCGCCGGCGGCCGGAGTTGAGGAAGAACTCGCTAACGAGGGAGGGAGACGGCAGAGAGGGGTCACCGGAGCTTGAGGAGCTCGCCGGAGATGGGCGGGGCACCGGATCCAGGCGGCAAGGCGCCGGATCTGGAGGGCGACGGCGGCGCGGCGCCCGGTGACGCGCAGCGGCGGCGGCGCTCGCGGAGCCGGCGAGGAGCAGTGAGGGCGGCGCAAGATGGCGGGAGGCGGCGGCGGGGATGGCCGGGAGGCACGGGCGCGCGCGGGTGGCGCTCCGGGCCGGGAGGGCCTGGCTCGGCCCTCGCGGGCCGGCGCGGTGGACAGAGGCGGGAGGATGCGTGGCGCACCTCGATTGGCCGCGGGCGGCGGCGGATTCCCATCCGGTGAGGCCGGACGTGTCCGGTGGCGGCGGGGGATGTTAGCTAGGGTTAGGGCTGTTATTTGAACGGAGGAGGGCATATATTTATAGGTAGAGGGAGCTAGGAGTGTCCAAATGAGGTGCGGGTTTCGCCCACATGCTCATGATCGAACGACCGAGAGCATGGAGGGGGTTTGGATGGGCTCAGGTGGGATGTGTGAAGAGGTGCTGGGCTGCAAAGAGAAGGGGGTTTCGGTTAGCTCGGTTAACCGTTGGGGCATCAAATGACCTCCAAATGGAAAGAAATTTGACGGGCGGTCTACCAGTGATATACCAAGGCCACTCGGCAAATCTCGGCCCATTCCGAGAATGTTTTTCGCTGGCTCACAAAACCAAGGGCGGGGAGGTGCGACGGGCGCGTGCGAGTGTGGCTGTGCTCAGAACGGACAACGGAGAGAACCAGGGGAACCCGAACGGATGCAAGTTTTGAAAAACATGCAGATGAAATGCAGGTATTGACATGGCAAAATGCAACACGCAAGCAAATGACATGGCAAAAACGACGAATAGCTGGAAGACACCTGGCGCATCGGATCCGGGGCGTTACAAAGTGGAACTTCCGAACTTGGCGGTTCGGGTTTCGAGATGTTGCCCAATTTTTCTGGCCCGCTGTCCTATTCTAACTTCAGAGTTTGGGTCATGTCCTCCCGTGAACGGGTATCTGGCTCGGAGAGCTCGGGAATCCGTACATAGTTCATCCTCGAGATAGAGGAAGAATCGCTGCATTGCTCCTCCACCACCGCTACCTGAAGGGTGACTGGCGAAGAGTTGATCTCTCTTTGATCGGGTTTAAGCCCAATCCGATCATAGTCTGTACTGACTCCCAGGGCGGCGATTCGATCCAAGAGCTCGTTCAAGGACGAAAGTTCCATTAGATCCATCTGCTCGGCGTATTCTGAGCTGTCGAGGAGGCTGTTTTTGATGACCTGAGAAGTCATCGTCGGCACGGTGGCCGGATGGGCGGTCATGACGAAGCCGCCCAGTCGGAGGGTTTGGCCTAAAGCCAGGGCTCCCCAGAGGTGATGTTGTCCTTGATAACAACGCGAGCCATCAAACCTTTTTTTCAATGTCACAGTGGAACTCTCAATGAAAGCACCAATGTCGGTGTCAAAACTGGTGGATCTCGGGTAGGGAGTCCCGAACTGTGCGTCTAAGGCTAATGGTAACAGGAGGCGGGGGACACGATGTTTACTCAGGTTTGGGCCCTCTCTGTGGAGGTAATACCCTACTTCCTGCTTGATTGATCTTGATGATATGAGTATTACAAGAGTTGATCTACCACGAGATCATAGAGGCTAACCCTAGAAGCTAGCCTATGATTATCATTGTTGTTGTCCTACGGACTAAACCATCCGGTTTATATAGACACCGGAGGGGGGCTAGGGTTACACAGAGTCAGCTACAGAGAAGGAAATCTACATATCTGAATTGCCAAGCTTGCCTTCCACGCAAAGGAAAGTCCCACCCGGATACGGGACGAAGTCTTCAATCTTGTATCTTCATAGTCCAACAGTCCGGCATAAGCATATAGTCCGGCTGTCCGAGGACCCCCTAATCTAGGACTCGCTCACCGAGACCGGCATGAATTTCAGCGAAGAGTTGTCGCCCTTCTTCTTCGGAGATACATCTTTGAAGTACTCTGGTAGCGCTTTTCTTATAGGGTTCTCCCTCGCGAACCTTGTAGGCTTTAGAGCGCCGCACAATGCAGCGTGCCTCATTCTGATCCTCGGGAAGCTCTCGCCTATTGAGGTAGCCCAAGAAGGGTTTCGTCCATGGGGCGATGACTGCCATGATAAAATGAGCGATGGTGTAATGTCGGTAGCTGAGCCCCCGATGATGTCGGTGTGTTCGGAATCTGTCGGATCCGGATTGGTGTTGCTGCTCTCCCCTTGCCACACCACGGATGGCTTGAAAAGCCTTTCCAAAAAGATGTTACGTGGGACGGGGTCGCGCTTGGCGCCGATGCAAGCAAGGACGTCCGCCTCTTGATTACTTTCTCGAGCCACATGGTGAAACTCGAGCCCCTCGAATCGAGCCGACATTTTGAGAACGGCGTTACGGTAAGCCGCCATCTTTGGATATTTGGCATCAAAATCTCCATTTATTTGAGATATTGTGAGGTTTGAATCCCCGCGCACTTCCAGGCGTTGTATACCCATGGAGACGGCCATCCGAAGACCATGCAATAAGGCTTCGTATTTGGATGCATTGTTGGAGTCCATGAATAATATTTGTAGGACGTACTAAACAGTATCTCCAGTAGGGGATGTTAGGACAACGCCTGCCCCTAGGCCCGTCAGCATTTTGGAGCCGTCGAAGTGCATGACCCAGTTGGAATATGTGTCGTACTCTTTAGGGAGTTCGGCCTCCATCCATTCGGCGACAAAGTCGGCCAGTACTTGAGATTTAATGGTCCGCTGCGGTTTGTATGTAATGTCGAATGGGAGGATCTCAATGGCCCACTTGGCAATCCGTCTCGTGGCGTCGGTTATTTATTATGTCGTTGAGTGGTACCTCGGAGGCCACTGTTATGGAGCATTCTTGAAAGTAGTGTCGTAGCTTCCGGGACGCCATGAAGACCGCGTATGCTATTTTTTGGTAATGTGTGTACCGGGATTTGCATGGTGTGAGGATAGTGGATACGTAGTATACAGGCTTCTGAAGAATTTGTGTTCGTTCTCCTCTGTTCGACGACGAGCACCGCACTCACGACTTGGTGTGTGGCCGATATGTATAGTAACATGGGTTCACCAACGTTTGGCACGGCCAGGATTGGGTTGCTCGCTAGAAGAGCCTTTATTTCTTCCAATCCGGCCGTTGTCGCGTCCGTCCACTCAAAGTGATCGGTGCGTCAGAGAAGGCGATAGAGTGGACCGCCATTTCTCCAAGTCTGGAGATAAAGCGGCTTAAGGCTGCCACACAGCCGGATAGTTTTTGGACTTGTTTAAGGTCTGTTGGCGTAGCCAACTGTGACAAAGCTCGGATTTTGGTTGGGTTTGCCTCAATTCCTTTGTTGGAAACGATGAAGCCCATAAGTTTTCTAGCGGGAACACCGAAAACACACTTCTCTGGATTGAGCTTGATGTCATATGTTCTAAGGTTGTCGAATGTGAGACGCGGATCGTCTATTAATGACTCGATGTGTCTGGTATTGATGACTACATCATCCACGTATGCTTCAACTGTCTTACCGATTTGTTTCTCCAGGCATGTTTGAATCATGCGTTGATAGGTGGCACCGGCGTTTTTGAGCTTGAAAGGCATAGTGTTGAAGCAGAAAGGCCTGTATGGGGTGATAAATGTTGTTGCGGCTTGATCGGACTCCTTCATCTTGATTTGATGGTGTCCGGAGTATGCGTCGGGGAAACATAGTGAGTCGTGTCCTGCAGTAGCATCGATAATCTGATGAATGCGGGGGAGGGGAAAGGGATCCTTAGGGCAAGCCTTGTTAAGGTCTTTAAAGTCGACACATAGGTGCCAGGATTTATCCTTCTTTGGTACCATCACCAGGTTTGCTAGCCAGTCCGGGTGTTTTATCTCTCTGATGAATTCGGCCTCGAGTAACTTGGCTAGCTCCTCTCCCATGGCTTGTCGTTTGGGTTCGGAAAAGCGTCGTAATGTTTGCTTGACCGGCTTGTATCCCTTCAATATGTTTAGGCTGTGTTCGGCCAGCCTGTGTGGGATCCCTGGCATATCAGAAGGGTGCCAGGCAAATATGTCCCAGTTTTTGCGTAGGAACGCCCGCAGTGCAGCATCGACCGTGGGGTCCAGATATGCCCCGATGGATGCTGTCTTCGTGGAGTCCATTGGGTGGACCTGGAATTTGACTATTTCGTCTGCTAGTTTAAAGGAGGTGGATTTGGATCGCTTATCGAGTATCATGTCGTCCCTATCCACCATGGAGCGCAATGCGGTTAGTTCTTCGGCCGCGAGGGCTTCGGACAATGCCTCGAGGGCCAAGGCGGCGGTTTTGTTTTCGGCATGGAGTGCTATGTCCGGATCACTGGCAAGAGTGATGATTCCATTGGGCCTGGGCATCTTGAGCTTCATGTACCCGTAATGGGGTATAGCTTGGAAGCTTGCAAATGCATCTCGCCCTAACAGGGTGTGACATCCACTGTTGAAAGGGGCCACTTGAAAGGTTATCTTTTCAGACCAATAATTCTCCGGCGTGCCGAATACCACATCGAGTGTGATTTTTCCCGCACATCACGCCTCCCGACTGGGAATAATTCCTCGGAAGGTCGTGCTACTTTGCTCAATGCGGCTCCTATCTATTTCCATTTTGTTGAGAGTTTCCTTCTAAATGGGGTTTAGTCCGCTGTCGCCGTCCATGAGCACTTTGGTAAGCCAAAAGCCATCCACAATTGGACTGAGGACCAATGCGGCTGGTGCCCGGACTGTTCTGAATTTTGGTTCGTCACTGGCATTGAAAGTTATGGCCGTGTCGTTCCAGGGGTTTATTGCTACAACTTGGCAGATTTCAGCGAGGCCGCGGAGTGCCCTTTTGCGCCTACTGTTTGAGGCGAAATTCTCGAAGACTGTCAATACTGAAGGGTTATTGTCTTCCGTGGGATGTTGCTCTGCGGTATTTTTGGTGAGGAGATCCTCGCTGCTCTTGGCCACTTGCCGGAGTATCCGACATGCTCTAAGGCTATGGGTTGGTACAGTATCCGGTGTTGTGTGTATTTTGCATGGACTGTCGAGCCATCCCTCCAGAACAGTTCCGCGCCCCGTAATGGGATTTGTTTTTTTGTTATTGGATCGGGCGACCTACGAGGGTGCATCCTTTTTGTCTGGATGAGGGGTTTAGTGGAAACTAGTGGCTCCCAAGAGGCTGCCTGAGTTTTCAAGGCGCTTTCCATTGTGCAGTACTTCTGTACTATGGTTGCCAAGTCAACAAAGTGTGATACGTGACTGTGATTGATTGCATTGAGGATTCCCTCGTCTGTGCAGTTTTTGCAGAATAATGAGATTGTGTCTTCATCGCGGCAGTCTTTGATCATGTCCTTTGACAAGGCGGAATCTGGCCCAAAAGTGATGGACCGTTTCCTGAGACTGTTGTCTGATGTGGATAAAATCGCTTGTATCTGGGTGGGTGGTTGGCTTTAAATCCGAACCCTGACCCAATCTGGGATCCGGAGTTTGAAAAACTTCCGAGCTTAAAAGTCCGGGCTCCAGAATATCAACCAATTTTTCAGGCCCACGGTCCGATTCTAGGTTCAGAGTACGGGGCCCCTCTTCTCGCGGGCAGGTGTCTAGCTCTGTGAGCTCGGAAACCCGAACATAGTTCGTCCTCAATGTAGAGGATGAGTCGCCGCATTGCTCCTCCACTACCGCTATCTGATGGGTGATTGGTGGAGATTCTATTTCTCTCTGGTCGGGTTTAAGCCCAATCTGATCGTAGTCCGTAACGACTCCCAAGGCAGCGATGTGATCCAGGAATACGTTTAAAGACAATAACTCCATCGGATCCATCTATTTGGAGTATTCTGAGCTGACGCGGAGGTGATTTTCGATAACCCGAGAAGTCATCGTCGGCCCGACAGCTGAACGGGCGGTCATAGTGAAGCCACCCAGTCGAAGGGTTTGGCCTGAGGCCAGGGCTCCCCAGAGGTGATGTTGTCCTTGATAACAAGGCGAACCATCAAGCCCATCTTCAACGTCACAGCTGAACTCTCAATGAAAGCACCAATGTCGGTGTCAAAACCGGCGGATCTCGGGTAGGGGGTCCCGAACTGTGCGTCTAAGGCTAATGGTAACAGGAGGCTGATACATCCATTTTGCATCATGCTTTTATGTCAATATTTATTGCATTATGGGCTGTTATTTCACGTTATGTCACAATACTTATGGCTATTCTCTCTTATTTTACAAGGTTTACATGAAGAGGGAGAATGCCGGCAGCTGGAATTCTGGGCTGGAAAAGGAGCAAATATTGAAGGCCTATTCTGCGTAACTCCAAAAGTCCTTAAACTCCACGGGATATCTTAAAATAAATAAAGAAAAATCATCACCAAAGATGAAGGCCAGGGGGCCCACACCCTGCTCACGAGGCGGAACCTTGGCGGAACCAATCTAGGGCTCCGGCAGAGCTGTTCTGCCGGGGACACTTCCCTCCGGGAGGGGGAAATCATCACCATCGTCATCACCAACGCTCCTCTCATCGGGAGAGGGCAATCTCCATCAACATCTTCACCAGCACCATCTCATCTCCAAACCCTAGTTCATCTCTTGTATCCAATTCTTGTCTCCAAGTCTGGGATTGGTGCTAGTAGGTTGCTAGTAGTGTTGATTACTCCTTGTAGTTGATGCTAGTTGGTTTATTTGGTGGAAGATCATATGTTCAGATCCTTTATGCATATTCTTACCCCTCTGATTATGAACATGAATATGCTTTGTGAGTAATTACGTGTGTTCCTGAGGACAAGGGAGAAGTCTTGCTATTAGTAGTCATGTGAATTTGGTATTCGTTCGATATTTTGATAAGATGTATGTTGTCTAGCCTCTACTGGTGTTATGTGAACGTCGACTACATAACACTTCACCATTATTTGGGCCTAGAGGAAGGCATTGGGAAGTAATAAGTAGATGATGGTTTGCTAGAGTGATAGAAGCTTAAACCCTAGTTTATGCGTTGCTTCGTAAGGGGCTGATTTGGATCCATATGTTTCATGCTATGGTTAGGTTTACCTTAATACTTTTGTTGTAGTTGCGGATGCTTGCAATAGAGGTTAATCATAAGTGGGATGCTTGTTCAAGTAATAACAGCACCCAAGCACTGGTCCACCCACATATCAAATTATCAAAGTACCGAACGCGAATCATATGAGCGTGATGAAAACTAGCTTGACAATATTCCCATGTGTCCTCGGGAGTGCTTTTCCTATTATAAGAATTTGTCCAAGCTTGTCCTTTGCTACAAAAAGGATTGGGCCACCTTGCTGCACTTTATTTACTTTCGTTACTTGTTGCTCGTTACAATTTATCCTATCACAAAACTATCTGTTAGCACTTATTTCAGTACTTGCAGAGAATACCTTGCTGAAAACCGCTTATCATTTCCTTCTGCTCCTCATTGGGTTTGACACTCTTACTTATCGAAAGGACTAGGATAGATCCCCTATACTTGTGGGTCATCAAGACTCTTTTCTGGCGCCGCTGCCGGGGAGTGAAGCGCCTTTGGTAGGTGGAATTTGGTAAGGAAAACCTTATATAGTGTGCTGAAATTTTCTGTCACTTGTTACTATGGAAAGTAATTGTCTGAGGGGCTTGTTCGGGGTATCTTCACCCCGTCCAGTAGAGCAAAGAGTTGCTCCTCAACCTACTGAACCTACTGAACCTATTGAAAATGAAACTCCTTTTCAGATTCCTTCGGGTATGATGGAAAAACTGCTAGCTAACACTTTTACAGGAGATGGAACAAAGCATTCTGATGAACATCTACGCTATGTGGATGATGTTTGTGGACTATTCAAGCTTGCAGGTATACCCGATGATGTTCTTAAGAAGAAGGCTTTACCTTTATCTTTGAAGGGAGACGCATTGACATGGTATAGGCTATGTGATGATATGGGATCATGGAACTATAAAAGATTGAAATTGGAATTTCATCAAAAGTATTAACCTATGCATCTTGTTCATCGTGATCGTAATTATATATATAATTTTTGGCCTCGTGAAGGAGAAAGCATCGCTCAAGCTTGGGGGAGGCTTAAATCAATGTTCTATTCATGCCCCAATCATGAGCTCCCAAGAGAAATAATTATGCAAAGTTTTTATGCTCGGCTTCCTGATAACAATCGCACCATGCTCGATACTTCTTGTGCTGGCTCTTTTATGATGAAGACTATTGAATTTAGATGGAATTTATTGGATAGAATTAAACGCAAATCTGAAGATTGGGACCTCGACGAAGGTAAGGAGTCAGGTATGACACTTAAGTTTGATTGTGTTAAATCTTTTATGGATACCGATATTTTCCGTAAGTTTAGCACTAAATATGGACTTGACTCTGAGATAGTAGCTTCTTTCTATGAATCTTTTGCTACTTATGTTGATCTCACCAAGGAGAAGTGGTTTAAATATCATCCTCCCATAGAAGTAAAAGTAGCTTCACCTATTAAAGTTGAAGAAAAGACTGTAACTTATAATGATCCTATTGTTCCCACTTCTTATGTTGAGAAACCACCTTTCCCTGTTAGAATGAAGGATCATGCTAAAGCTTCAGCTGTTGTTCATAAAAGCAATATTAGAACTTATACACCTCCTGAGCAAGTCAAAGTAGAACCTAATATTGCTATTGTTAAAGATCTCTTGTCTGATAATATTGATGGGCATGTTATTCAATTCTGTGGTGAAACTGCTAGAATTGCTAAACCTTGCGCTAGAGATAAACATAGACCTGTGGTAGGCGTGCCTGTTATTTCTGTTAAAATAGGAGATCATTGTTATCATGGCTTATGTGATATGGGTGCCAGTGCTAGTGTTATATCCATTGACTTATACAAAGAAATTATGCATGATATTGCACCTGCTGAGTTAGAAGATGTTGATGTTACAATTAAACTTGCCAATAGAGATACTATATCTGCAATGGGAATTGTTAGAGATGTTGAAGTCTTGTGTGGGAAAACCAAATATCCCGCTGATTTTCTTGTTCTTGGTTCTCCACGAGATAGCTTTTGCCCCATTATATTTGGTAGACCCTTCTTGAATACTGTTAACGCTAAGATAGACTGTGAAAAGAATGTTGTTACTATTGGCTTGGACGGTATGGTTCATGAGTTTAATTTCTCTAAATTTAGTAAACAACATCGTGAGGAAGAATTGCCTAGTAAGGATGAAATTATTGGTCTTGCTTCTATCGCCGTACCTCCAAGTGATCCTTTAGAACACTATTTGCTAGACCATGAAAATGATATGTTCATGAATAAAAGAAGGGAAATAGATGAAGTATTCTTTAAACAGGAACCTATTGTGCAACACAATTTGCCTGTTGAAATCCTAGGGGATCCTCCTCCACCCAAGGGTGATCCCGTGTTTGAGCTTAAACCGTTGCCAGATAATCTTAAATATGCTTATCTTGATGAAAAGAAAATATATCCTGTCATTATTAGCGCTAACCTTTCAAAGCATGAAGAAGAAAGATTATTGAAAACTCTGAAGAAGCACCGTGCCACTATTGGATATACTCTGGATGATCTTAAGGGCATCAGTCCCACTCTATGTCAACATAAAATAAATTTGGAAGCGGACGCCAAACCAGTTTGTGATCCTCAACGACGCTTGAATCCTAAAATGAAAGAAGTGGTAAGAAAAGAAATACTCAAGCTTCTGGAGGCAGGTATAATTTATCCCGTTGCTGATAGTCAGTGGATAAGTCCTGTCCATTGTGTCCCTAAGAAGGGAGGTATTACTGTTGTCCCTGATGATAAAGATGAATTGATTCCGCAAAGAATTATCACAGGTTATAGGATGGTAATTGATTTCCGCAAATTAAATAAGGCTACCAAGAAAGATCATTACCCCTTACCTTTTATTGATCAAATGCTAGAAAGATTATGCAAACATACACATTATTGCTTTCTAGATGGTTATTCTGGTTTCTCTCAAATACCTGTGTCGGCTAAAGATCAATCAAAGACTACTTTTACATGCCCTTTTGGTACTTTTGCTTATAGATGTATGCCTTTTGGTTTATGTAATGCACCTGCTACCTTTCAAAGATGCATGATGGCTATATTCTCTGACTTTCGCGAAAAGATTTGTGAGGTTTTCATGGATGACTTTTCCGTCTATGGTTCCTCTTTTGATATTGCTTGAGCAATCTTGCTAGAGTTTTGCAGAGATGTGAAGAAACTAATCTTGTCTTGAATTGGGAAAAGTGCCACTTTATGGTTAATGAAGGTATTGTCTTGGGGCACAAGGTTTCTGAAAGAGGTATTGAAGTTGATAAAGCCAAGGTTGGTGCTATTGAAAAGATGCCATGTCCCAAGGACATCAAAGGTATAAGAAGCTTCCTTGGTCACGCTGGATTTTATAGGAGGTTCATTAAGGACTTCTCAAAAATCTCTCGGCCTCTGACTAATTTATTACAAAAAGATGTACCATTTGTCTTTGATGATGATTGTGTAGAAGCATTTGAAATACTTAAAAAAGCATTAGTCTCTGCACCTGTTATTCAGCCACCTGATTGGAATTTACCCTTTGAAATTATGTGTGATGCTAGTGATTATGCTGTAGGTGATGTTCTAGGGCAAAGAGATGATAAGAAATTAAATTTTATCCATTATGCTAGTAAGACTCTAGACAATGCTTAAAGAAACTATGCTACTACCGAAAAGGAACTTTTAGCAGTTGTATTTGCTTGTGATAAATTCAGACCCTATATTGTTGATTCTAAAGTAACTATTCACACAGATCATGCTGCTATAAAATATCTTATGGAAAAGAAATATGCAAAACCTAGACTCATTAGATGGGTTCTCTTGCTGCAAGAATTTGATTTGCATATTGTTGATAGAAAAGGAGCTGAGAACCCTGTTGCAAACAACTTATCTAGGTTAGAGAATGTTCTTGATGACCCACTACCTATTGATGATAGCTTTCCCGATGAACAATTAAATGTCATAAGCACTTCTCGTAGCACCCCATGGTATGCTGATTATGCTAATTATATTGTTGCTAAATTTATACCACCTAGCTTCACATACCAGCAAAAGAAAAAGGTTTTATATGACTTGCGACATTACTTTTGGGATGACCCACATCTTTATAAAGAAGGAGTAGATGGTGTTATTAGACGTTGTGTACCTGAGCATGAACAGGAACAGATCCTACGCAAGTTTCACTCCGAAGCTTATGTAGGACTCCACGCTGGAGACAGAACTGCACATAAGGTATTGCAATCCAGTTTTTATTGGCCTACTCTCTTCAAGGATGCCCGTAAGTTTGTTTTGTCTTGCGATGAATGTCAAAGAATTGGTAATATTAGTAGACGTCAAGAAATGCCTATGAATTATTCACTTGTTATTGAACCATTTGATGTTTGGGGCTTTGATTATATGGGACCTTTTCCTGCCTCTAATGGATATACACATATTTTAGTTGCTATTGATTACGTTACTAAGTGGGTAGAAGCTATCCCAACTAGTAGTGCTGATCATAACACCTCTATTAAAATGCTTAAGGAAGTTATTTTTCCGAGGTTTGGAGTCCCTAGATATTTAATGACTGATGGTGGTTCACACTTTATTCATGGTGCTTTCCGTAAGATGCTTGCTAAATATGATGTTAATCATAGAATTGCATCTCCTTATCACCCGCAGTCTAGTGGTCAAGTAGAATTGAGCAATAGAGAGCTCAAATTAATTTTGCAAAAGACTGTCAATAGATCTAGAAAGAATTGGTCCAAGAAACTGAATGACGCATTATGGGCCTATAGAACTGCATATAAGAATCCTATGGGTATGTCTCCGTATAAAATGGTCTACGGAAAAGCATGTCACTTACCTCTCGAACTAGAAAATAAGGCATATTGGGCTATTAAAGAGCTCAATTATGATTTCAAACTTGCCGGTGAGAAGAGGTTATTTGATATTAGCTCACTTGATGAATGGAGAACCCAAGCTTATGAAAATGCCAAGTTGTTTAAAGAAGAAGTTAAAAGATGGCATGACAAAAGGATACAAAAGCGTGAGTTTAATGTAGGTGATTATGTATTCTATACAACTCTCGTTTAAGATTTTTTGCAGGAAAACTTCTCTCTAAATGGGAAGGTCCCTACGTTATCGAGGAGGTCTATCGTTCCGGTGCCATAAAAATCAACAACTTCGAAGGCACAAATCTGAAGGTGGTAAACGGTCAAAGGATCAAACACTACATCTCAGGTAATCCTATAAATGTTGAAACCAATATTATTGAAATCATAACCCCGGAGGAATACATAAGGGACACTTTCCAGAACGTTCCAGACTCTAAAAAGGAATAGGTATGTGGTACGGTAAGTAAACCGACTCCAAAACAATTTTTAAAGCAATATTTCTCCGTTTTGGAATATTTAGAAAAATAGAAAAATAAGTAGCAGTCCGGGGAGGACACGAGGCCTCCACGAGGGTGGAGGGCGCGCCCTACCCCCCTGGGCGCGCCCCCTACCTCGTGAGCACCTCGTGTGCCCTCTGGACTCCGTTTTCTTGCACGATACGTATTTTGGTCGGTAAAAATTCATTATATATACTTCTGAAGGTTTTGACTCTCGTATCACGCAAATCTCCCATGTTCTTGTTTTGAGCTATTTTTCTGACAGGTCTAGATTGTCATGACGACCCCAAGTGCTTCTAAGGACAAGTTCTTCGAGAAGGTGATCAACCCTTACCTCGCAGAGGTGCTGCGACACCCTCAAACCATCAAGATGCGTGATGGGTTGCTGCACATCCACGATGTTGAGGGACCCAAGGGAATCGGAAGCGTGGAGTCGAGGCTCAAAGCAATGGAGCAACAAGTTTTCAAGTGTCAGGGGATGGTGGAGCGTCGAATCAACGCTACCCACAAGATGCTCGCGGAGTTCACCAACACCTACGAGCCGGATGCCAAGAACACCGAGGAGGCCATCTTCAAGCTACATGCGAAGATCGAGCACCTTCAAGCCCAAATCTATGATCTGCAAAACCAAAACTGTGAGTATGAATATAGATTCAAAAGGATGAGTTTGGCTGCAGATTTGAGGATTCCGGAGACTCGATCATCCTTCTATGATGGTGAACCTATGCCATGGAAGGTGGACAACAAGCTTGCATCATCAACACCTCCACCGCCATCAACAAAGAAAGAGACATAATCACAAGGGTATGGGCACTCCCCTTGGCAACTGCCAAGCTTGAGGGAGGTGCCCTGGTATCGTATCACCATCACAACTCCTATCTTTACCATTTTTCTTAGTTCGATCCTTTTAGTAGTATCTTGATTTAGTAGAATGAAGTCTTGTCATGATCTTGTTTTGAGTTTTTCTTTATGATCCTTCTTTGTAATCAAGTCCGTGAGCTATATAATAAAGATTAGTGTTGAGTCAAGGGCTTAATTATTTTGCCATGATCTTGGGTGATTAGAAGAAAAAGAATAAAAAGAATCAAAGAGTTCATATTGATCTTATTGAAAGTAATGACTTCACATAGAAAGAGTATGATGATTAAAAGTTGTTGGGAGTTGGCAAATATAGCTTTGGTCATCGTTGCAATTAATAGGAAGTAATAAGGAAAGAGAGGTTTCACATATAGATATATTATCATTGACATCTTTTATGATTGGGAGCACTCATTAAAATATGACATGCTAAAGAGTTGAGGTTGGACAAGGAAGACAACATAATGAGTTATGTTTTCTTACATCCGAGATAAAGTATGTTGTCATGGATCCTCTACCGTGTTGAGCTTGCCTTCCCCCTCATGCTAGCCAAATTCTCAGCAACCAAGTAGAAACACTACTTGTGCTTCCAAATACCCTTAAACCAGTTTTGCCATGAGAGTCCACCATATCTACCTATGGATTGAGTAAGATCCTTCAAGTAAGTTGTCATCGGTGCAAGCAATAAAAATTGCTCTCTAAATATGCATGACTTATTAGCGCGGAGAAAATAAACTTTGTACGAACTTGTTGTGGACGCAATAAAAGCGACGGACTACATAATAAAGGTCCACATACAAGGGGCAATATAAAGTGACGTTCTTTTGCATTAGGATTTTGTGCATCAACCCTAAACGCGCATGACAACCTCTGCTTCCCTCTGCGAAGGGCCTATATTTTATTATTATCCTCTATCTTATGCAAGAGTGGCGGTGATCTTCACCTTTCCTTTTTATTTTATCCTTTGGCAAGCTCAGCATGTTGGAAAGAACATGATATATATATATATATATATCTAATTGGATGTAGGGGAGCATGAATTATTATTGTTGACATTACCCTTGAGGTAAAATGTTGTGGGGCAAAACTATAAGCCCCTATCTTTCTCTGTGTCTAATTAAAACTCCGTAACCACAAGTATTGTGTGAGTGCTAGCAATTATGAAGGACTAAGTGATAGTTGAGTATGTGGACTTGCTTTTAAGCTCTGACATAGACTCTTTCCGATGTTATGATAAATTGCAATTGCTTCAATGACTGAGGTTATAATTTGTTGGTGCTCAATAAGGTTTCTGATTCATACTTTGGCTTTGTGAAAAGATCATCACTTGAACATGAGTAATCATCTGACAAAATCTATATATGTTGTTGTTATGAAATAATCATGATGCCTTCATGTCCGTATTTTATTTTTATTGACGCCTCTACCACTGAACATGAGGACATATTTATTAATATCGGCTTTTCGCTTGAGGACAGGCGAGGTCTAAGCTTGGGGGAGTTGATACATCCATTTTGCATCATGCTTTTATGTCAATATTTATTGCATTATGGGCTGTTATTTCACGTTATGTCACAATACTTATGGCTATTCTCTCTTATTTTACAAGGTTTACATGAAGAGGGAGAATGCCGGCTGCAGGAATTCTGGGCTGGAAAAGGAGCAAATATTGAAGGCCTATTCTGCGTAACTCCAAAAGTCCTTAAACTCCATGGAATATCTTAAACTAAATAAAGAAAAATCGTCGCCAAAGATGAAGGCCAGGGGGCCCACACCCTGCTCACGAGGGTGGGGGGGCGCCCCCCCCCCCCCGGCGCGCCCCCTACCTCGTGGGCCCCCTGGTGGCTCTCCGACGCCC
The DNA here is from genome assembly GCF_002162155.2 of Triticum dicoccoides. NCBI lineage: Eukaryota > Viridiplantae > Streptophyta > Magnoliopsida > Poales > Poaceae > Triticum > Triticum dicoccoides. The sequence continues at coordinate 419,124,700 of NC_041393.1, forward strand.
ATCTTCTCCTATATTAAGTCTTTCGATGAGAAAAAAGAGAAGGCAACCTTTTGGGACGAGACTCTGCCGCCACGAGGTGGAACCTTGGCAGAACCAATCTAGGGCTCCGACAGAGCTGTTCTGTCGGGGACACTTCCCTCCGGGAGGGGGAAATCATCACCATCGTCATCACCAACGCTCCTCTCATCGGGAGAGGGCAATCTCCATCAACATCTTCACCAGCATGATCTCATCTCCAAACCCTAGTTCATCTCTTGTATCCAATTTTTGTCTCCAAGTCCGGGATTGGTGCTAGTAGGTTGCTAGTAGTGTTGATTACTCCTTGTAGTTGATGCTAGTTGGTTTATTTGGTGGAACATCATATGTTCAGATCCTTTATGCATATTATTAACCCTCTGATTATGAACATGAATATGCTTTGTGAGTAATTACGTGTGTTCCTGAGGACAAGGGAGAAGCCTTGCTATTAGTAGTCATGTGAATTTGGTATTCATTCGATATTTTGATAAGATGTATGTTGTCTAGCCTCTAGTGGTGTTATGTGAACGTCAACTACATAACACTTCACCATTATTTGGGCCTAGAGGAAGGCATTGGGAAGTAATAAGTAGATGATGGGTTGCTAGAGTGACAGAAGCTTAAACCCTAGTTTAGGCGTTGCTTCGTAAGGGGCTGATTTGGATCCATATGTTTCATGCTATGGTTAGGTTTACCTTAATACTTTTGTTGTAGTAGCGGATGCTTGCAATAGAGGTTAATCATAAGTGGGATGCTTGTTCAAGTAAGAACAGCACCCAAGCACCGGTCCACCCACATATCAAATTATCAAAGTACCAAACGTGAATCATATGAGCGTGATGAAAACTAGCTTGACGATATTCCCATGTGTCCTCGGGAGCGCTTTTCCTATTATAAGAATTTGTCCAGGCTTGTCCTTTGCTACAAAAAGGATTGGGCCACCTTGCTGCACTTTATTTACTTTCTTTACTTGTTGCTCGTTACAATTTATCCTATCACAAAACTATCTGTTACCACTTATTTCAGTACTTGCAAAGAATATCTTTCTGAAAACTGCTTATCATTTCCTTCTACTCCTCGTTGGGTTTGACACTCTTACTTATCAAAAGGACTACGATAGATCCCCTATACTTGTGGGTCATCAGAGGCGGGGGATACAATGTTCACCCAGGTTCGGGCCCTCTCTATGGAGGTAATACCCTACTTCCTGCTTGATTGATCTTGATGAATATGAGTATTACAAGAGTTGATCTACCATGAGATCGTAATGGCTAAACCCTAGAAGTCTAGCCTATGAGATTGTGATTGTTGTCCTATGGACTAAACCCTCCGGTTTATATAGACATCGGAGGGGCCTAGGGTTACACAAAGTCGGTTACAGAGAAAGGAATCTACATATCTGAATCGCCAAACTTGCCTTCCACGCAAAGGAGAGTCCCACCCGGACACGGGACGAAGTCTTCTATCTTGTATCTTCATAGCCCAACAGTCCGGCCCACGTATATAGTCGGGCTGTCCGAGGACCCCTTAATCCAGGACTCCCTCACCCACCCCGACTGGAAATTAGGTGGGTGAGAAAGATTAGTTAGAGCATCTCCAATTGCTCCCCCCCACCCCAACAGGCCCCCCAAGACGCCTTTTTTTGCAGGCACCGAGAAAAAACCCCGGTCACCCGTAGGACGCCGAATTTTGCCGCTTCGGTCCATTCTTTGCCGCGGTGATCCCATGCCGAACCCAGCGCAGTGCTGTCAGGCGAGAAACACCTTTTCCCCACCCAGATTCGCCCCGCGCGCTGTAGCATGCCACTACCCCTTTCGCCACCATGCCGACTCTGGTGCCGCCCACCTGCCCACGGCTGTTGCTCCACCGCAAGAAAGGCCATTTTCCCACCGAAAAGAGAGGGTTTCGCCGCGGCAGCCTCCATCCCACACCTGGGCAAGCTTTCCAGGGCTCCGACCACGCACGCGGGGGATACCAGCAGCTGCGCACCCACCACACTCGCCAGGTGTTCGGCGATTGGCCTTTTCAGCAATGGACTCCGACAACAAGGAGGCATTGACGGATCTGATGGAGGAGTAAGCCGAGGATGACACCCAGGACAAAGAGCACCTTATGATCCTCGCCGCTCTGGCCTCCTGTTCGCCAACAATGCAAAAGCCGCGCGCGAGGTGGCTTGGCGCTGAGCCACTGATACGTCCATTTTGCATCATGCTTTTATATCAATATTTATTGCATTATGGGCTGTTATTACACGTTGTGTCACAATACTTATGGCTATTCTCTCTTATTTTACAAGGTTTATCATGAAGAGGGAGAATGCCGGCAGCTGGGATTCTGGCTGGAAAAGGAGAAAATATTGGAAACCTATTCTGCACAGCTCCAAAAGTCCTGAAACTCCACGAAAGTCGTTTTTGGAATTAATAAGAATTATTGAGAAAAGAAAGTACCACAGGGGGTCCACACCCTGTCCACGAGGGTGGGGGCGCCCCCCCTACTGGGCGCGCCCCCCTATCTTGTGGGCCCCCTGGTGGCCCTCCGGTGCCCATCTTCTGCTATATGAAGGCTTTTACCCTAGAAAAAATCATAAGCAAGCTTACGGGACGAAACTCCACCGCCACGAGGCGGAACCTTGGCGGAACCAATCTAGGGCTCCGGTGGAGCTGTTCTACCGGGGAAACTTCCCTCCGGGAGGGGGAAATCATCACCATCGTCATCACCAACGATCCTCTCATCGGGAGAGGGTCAATCTCCATCAACATCTTCACCAGCACCATCTCCTCTCAAAACCCTAGTTCATCTCTTGTGTCCAATCTTGTATCAAAACCACAAATTGGTACCTGTGGGTTGCTAGTAGTGTTGATTACTCCTTGTAGTTGATGCTAATTGGTTTACTTGGTGGAAGATCATATGTTCAGATCCTTAATGCATATTAATACTCCTCTGATCATGAACATGAATATGCTTTGTGATTAGTTACGTTTGTTCCTGAGGACATGGGTGAAGTCTTGCTATTAGTACTCATGTGAATTTGGTATTCGTTCAATATTTTGATGAGACGTATGTTGTCTCTCCTCTAGTGGTGTTATGTGAACGTCAACTACATGACACTTCACCATTATATGGGCCTAGAGGAAGGCATTGGGAAGTAATAAGTAGATGATGGGTTGCTAGAGTGACAGAAGCTTAAACCCTAGTTTATGTGTTGCTTCATAAGTGGCTGATTTGGATCCACTAGTTTCCTGCTATGGTTAGGTTTACCTTAATACTTCTTTTGTAGTTGCGGATGCTTGCAATAGGGGTTAATCATAAGTGGTATGCTTGTCCAAGAAAGGGCAGTACCCAAGCACCGATCCACCCACATATCAAATTATCAAAGTACCGAACGCGAATCATATGAGCGTGATGAAAACTCGCTTGACAATAATTCCCATGTGTCCTTGGGAGCGCTTTTCTCATTATAAGAAATTGTACAGGCTTGTCCTTTGCTACAAAAAGGATTGGGCCACCTTGCTGCACCTTATTTACTTTCATTGCTTGTTACCCGTTACAAATTATCTTATCACAAAACTATCTGTTACCTACAATTTCAGTGCTTGCAGAGAATACCTTACTGAAAACCGCTTGTCATTTCCTTCTGCTCCTCGTTGGGTTGGACACTCTTACTTATCGAAAGGACTATGATAGATCCCCTATACTTTTGGGTCATCAAGACTCTTTTCTGGCGCCGTTACCGGGGAGTGAAGCGCCTTTGGTGAGTGGAACTTGGTAAGGAAACGTTTATATAGTGTGCTGAAATTTTCTGTCACTTGTTACTATGGAAACTAATCCTTTGAGGGGCTTGTTCAGGGCATCTTCACCCCGACCAGTAGAGCAAAGAGTTGCTCCTCAACCTACTGAAAATGTTTACTTTGAGATTCCTTCGGGTATGATAGAGAAACTGTAAGCTAATCCTTTTGCAGGAGATGGAACATTGCATCCCGATTTACACCTTATCTATGTGGATGAAGTTTGTGGATTATTTATGCTTGCAGGTATTCCTGATGATGTTATTAAGAGGAAGGTCTTCCCTTTATCTTTGAAGGGAGATGCATTGACATGGTATAGGCTATGTGATGATACGGGAACTTGGAACTATAAACAATTAAAATTGGAATTTCACCAGAAGTTCTATCATATGCATCTTGTTCATCGTGATCATAATTATATATATAATTTCTGTCCTTGCAAAGGAGAAAGCATCTCTCAAGCTTGGGCGAGGCTTAAGTCAATGTTATATTCATGCCCCAATCATGAGCTCTCAAGAGAAATGATTATTCAAAAAATTTATGCTCGGCTTTCTCTCAACGATCGCACCATGCTCGATACTTCCTGTGTTGGTTCTTATATGCTGAAGTCTAGTGAATTCAAGTGGGACTTATTGGAAAGAATTAAACGCAACTCTGAAGATTGGGGTTCCGACGATGGTAAGGAGTCAGGTATGACACCTAAGTTTGATTGTGTTAAATCTTTTATGGATACCAATGCTTTTCGTGGATTTAGCGCTAAATATGGACTTGACTCTGAGATAGTAGCCTCTTTCTGTGAATCTTTTGCTACTCACGTTGACCTCCCTAAGGAGAAGTGGTTTAAATATAATCCTCCCATTGAAGTAAAAGTAGTTGCACCTGTTACAGTTGAAGAAAAGACTATCACTTATAATGATCCTATATTGTTCCTACTACTTATGTTGAGAAACCACCTTTTCCTATTAGAATGAAGGATCATGCTAAAGCTTCAACTGTGGTTCGTAAGAGTAATACTAGAACATATACACCTCCTGAGCAAATTAAAGTTGAACCTAGTATTGCTATGGTTAAAGATCTCTTGGATGATAATATAGATGGGCATCTTATTTACTTCTACGGTGAAGCTGCTAATATTGCTAATCTAGATGCTAAGATACATAGACCTGTTGTAGGCATGCATGTTATTTTTGTTAAAATAGGAGATCATTGTTATCATGGCTTATGTGATATGGGTACCAGTGCAATACCTATTTCTCTATATAATGAAATTATGCATGATATTGCACCCGCTGAGTTAGAAGATATTGATGTTACAATTAAGCTTGCCAATAGAGATACTATTACACCATTTGGGATTGTTAGAGATGTTGAAGTCTTGTGTGGGAAAGTTAAATATCCTGCTGATTTTCTTGTTCTTGGTTCCCCACAAGATGACTTTTGTCCCATTATATTTGGCAGACCCTTCTTGAATACTGTTAATGCTAGGATTGATTGCAAAAAGGATGTTGTTATAATTGGCTTAGGGGATATGTCTCATGAGTTTAATTTTGCTAAGTTCTGTAGACGACCCCATGATAAATAATTGCCTAGTAAGGATGAAATTATTGGTCCGTTAGAACAATATTTTCTAGACCATGAAAATAATATGTTTATGAATGAAAGAAGGGAAATAGATGAAGTATTCTTTAAACAGGAACCTATTCTGCAACACAATTTGCCTGTTGAAATCCTAGGGGATCCTCCTCCACCCAAGGGTGATCCCGTGTTTGAGCTTAAACCATTGCCAGATAATCTTAAATATGATTATCTTGATGAAAAGAAAATATATCCTATCATTATTAGCGCTAACCTTTCAGAGCATGAAGAAGAAAGATTATTGAAAACTCTGAAGAAGCACCGTGCCACTATTGGATATACTCTGGATGATCTTAAGGGCATTAGTCCCACTCTGAGCCAACACAAAATTAAATTGGACGAAGGTTCCAAACCAGTTAGAGATCATCAACGACATTTAAACCCGAAGATAAAAGAAGTGGTAAGAAAGGAGATACTAAAACTCCTTGAGGTAGGTATAATTTATCCCGTTGCTGATAGTGATTGGGTAAGTCCTGCCATTGCGTCCCTAAGAAGGGAGGTATTACTGTTGTTCCTAATGATAAAGATGAATTGATCCCACAAAGAATTATTACAGGTTATAGGACGGTAATTGATTTCCGTAAACTAAATAAAGCTACTAAGAAAGATCATTACCCTTTTATCTTTTATTGACCAAATGCTAGAAAGACTATCCAAACATACACATTTCTGCTTTCTAGATGGTTATTCTGGTTTCTCTCAAATACTTGTGTCAGCGGAGGATCAATCAAAAACTACTTTTACTTGCCCTTTCGGTACTTTTGCATATAGATGTATGCCTTTTGGTTTATGTAATGCACCTGCTACCTTTCAAAGATGCATGATGGCTATATTCTCTGACTTTTGTGAAAAGATTTGTGAGGTATTCATGGATGACTTCTCCGTTTATGGATCCTCTTTTGATGATTGCTTGAGCAACCTTGATCGAGTTTTGCAGAGATGTGAAGACACTAGTCTCGTCTTGAATTGGGAAAAGTGCCACTTTATGGTTAATGAAGGCATTGTCTTGGGGCATAAAATTTCTGAAAGAGATATTGAAGTTGATAAAGCTAAAGTTGATGCTACTGAAAAGATGCCATGTCCCAAGGACATTAAAGGTACAAGAAGTTTCCTTGGTCATGCTGGTTTTTATAGGAGGTTCATTAAGGACTTTTCTAAAATCTCTAGGCCTCTGACTAATTTATTGCAAAAAGATATTCCTTTTGTCTTTGATGATGATTGTGTAGAAGCATTTGAAATACTTAAGAAAGCTTTGATCACTGCACCTATTGTTCAGCCACCTGATTGGAATTTACCCTTTGAAATTATGTGTGATGCTAGCGATTATGTTGTAGGTGTTGTTCTAGGGCAAAGAGTTGATAAGAAATTAAATGTTATCCAGTACACTAGTAAAACTCTTGATACTGCCCAGAGAAATTATGCTACTACTGAAAAAGAATTCTTAGCAGTTGTATTAGCATGTGATAAGTTCAGACCTTATATTGTTGATTCTAAAGTTACTATTCACACTAATCATGCTGCTGTTAAATATCTTATGGAAAATAAAGATGCTAAGCCTAGACTTATTAGATGGGTTATCTTGCTCCAAGAATTTGATTTGCATATTATAGATAGAAAGGGAGCTGAGAACCCCGTTGCACACAACTTGTCTAGATTAAAGAATGTTCTTGATGACCCACTACCTATTGATGATAGCTTTCCTGATGAACAATTAGCGGTCATTAATGCTTCTCATACTTCTCCATGGTATGTTGATTATGCTAATTACATTGTTGCTAAATTTATACCACCTAGTTTCACATACCAGCAAAAGAAAAAGTTCTTTTATGATTTAAGACATTACTTCTAGGATGACCCACACCTTTATAAAGAAAGAGTAGATGGTGTTATTAGACGTTGTGTACCTGAGCATGAATAGGAACAGATCCTACGCAAGTGTCACTCCGAACCATATGGAGGGCACCACGCTGGAGATAGAACTGCACATATGGTATTGCAATCCGGTTTTTATTGGCCTACTCTCTTCAAAGATGCTCGTAAGTTTGTCTTGTCTTGTGATGAATGTCAAAGAATTGGTAATATTAGTAGACGTCAAAAAATGTCTATGAATTACTCTCTTGTTATTGAACCATTTGATGTTTGGGGCTTTGATTATATGGGACCTTTTCCTGCCTCTAATGGATATACACATATTTTAGTTGTTGTTGATTGCGTTACTAAGTGGGTAGAAGCTATTCCAACTAGTAGTGCTGATCATAACACCTCTATTAAGATGCTTAAATAACTTATTTTTCTGAGGTTTGGAGTCCCTAGATATCTCATGGCTGATGGTGGTTCACATTTTATTCATGGTGCTTTTCGTAAAATGCTTTCTAAGTATGATGTTAATCATAGAATTGCATCTCCTTATCACCCACAGTCTAGCGGTCAAGTAGAGTTGAGTAATAGAGAGCTCAAATTAATTTTTCAAAAGACTGTCAATAGATCTAGAAAGAATTGGTCCAAGAAACTTGATGATGCATTATGGGCCTACAGAACTGCATATAAAAATCCTATGGGTATGTCTCCGTATATGGTTTATGGAAAAGCATGGCATTACCTCTCAAACTTGAACATAAAGCATATTGGGCTATTAAAGAGCTCAACTATGACTTGAAACTTGCCGGTGAGAAGAGGTTATTTGATATTAGCTCACTTGATGAATGGAGAACCCAAGCATATGAGAATGCCAAGCTGTTCAAAGAAAAAGTTAAAAGATGGCATGACAAAAGAATACAAAAGCGAGAATTTAACGTAGGTGATTACGTGTTGCTATTCAACTCTCGTTTAAGATTTTTTGCAGGAAAACTTCTCTCTAAGTGGGAAGGTCCTTACGTTACCGAGGAGGTCTATCGTTCCGGTGCCATAAAAATCAACAACTTCGAAAGCACAAATCCGAAGGTGGTGAACGGTCAAAGAATCAAACACTATATCTCATGTAATCCTATAAATGTTGAAACTAATATTATTGAAACCATAACCCCGGAGGAATACATAAGGGACACTTTCTAGAACGTTTCAGACTCCGAAAAGGAATAGGTATGTGGTACGGTAAGTAAACCGACTCCAAAACAATTCTAATGGCAATTTTTCTCCATTTTGGAATATTTAAGAATTTTGGAAAGCAAGAAGTAATCCGGGAAGGACACGAGGCCTCCACGAGGGTGGAGGGCGCGCCCACCCTTACTGGGCACGCCCCCTGCCTCGTGGGCACCTCGTGTGCCTCCTGGACTCCGTTTTCTTGCACGTTACTTCTTTTGGTCGGTAAAAATTCATTATATAATCTCCCGAAGGTTTTGACCACCGTATCACGCAAAAATCTTCTGTTTTAGTCTCGAGCTGTTTTTCTGACAGATCTAGAGCACCATGACGCCTCCAAGCGCTCCCAAGGAAAAGTTTTTCGAGAGGGTTATCAACCCCTATCTTGCGGAGGTGCTGCAACACCCTCAAACCATTGAGATGCGTGAGGGGGTGCTGCACATCCGCGATGTGGAGGGACCAAGGCGTATCGGAAGCGTGGAGACAAAGCTCGAAGCTACGGAACAGCAAGTTTTCAAGTGCCAAGGGATGGTGGAGCGTGGACTCAACGCCAACCAGATGATGATCGCGGAATTCACCAACAACCACAAGCTGGATGCCAAGAACATTGGGGAAACCATCTTCAAGCTTCATGTAACGCCCCGGATTCGTTGCGTCAGGTGTCCGCCAGTTATTCGCCGTCGTTGCCATGTCATTTGCTTGCGTGTTGCACTTTGCCATGTCATCTTATGCATTTCATATCATGTCATCATGTGCATCTCATTTCGCATTCGGGTTCGTTTCATGCATCCGAGCATTTTCCCCGTTGTCCGTTTTGCAATCCGGCACTCCTATGTCCTCCGGCGTCCCCTTTTTGTCTCTCGTTGTGAGCGGGTATTAAACGTTCTCGGAATGGACCGAGGTTTGCCAAGCGGCCTTGGTATAGCACCGGTAGACCGCCTGTCAAGTTTCGTGTCATTTGGAGGTCGTTTGATACTCCAACGGTTAACCGGGTAACCGCAAAGGCCTCTTTTATTTGCAGCCCAACACCCCCTTCAAAGTGGCCCAAAACCCAGCAAACTCCCCACCATGCTCTCGGTCGTTCGATCACGATCGTGTGGGCGAAAACCGCTCCTCATTTGGACTCTCCTAGCTCCCTCTACCTATATATATGTGCCCCTCCCCGAAATTTCGGAGCTAACCCTAGTCTTCTTCCACCTCCAGCTGCCGGACGTGTCCGCCCCACGCCCGGACATGTCCACCCGCCGTACCGGCTAATCCCACCTTGCCACGTCAGCGCCGCCGTTTCTCTCCCCTCACGCCCGCAGCCGCCGAGGCCCGCTGGGCCCGCGCTCGGCCCTCCCCGGCCC
>NC_041393.1:419134790-419139509 GCF_002162155.2 Triticum dicoccoides
GCCCGGGAGCTCCCCGCCGGAGCTCCGCCGCCGTCCCGCGCCGGATCCGGCCAGATCTGGCGGGGCCCGTCCTCCCCGGCCTCGTCGGCATCCTCTCCGGCGCCCTCCCTCCGGCCGCTCTCCGGCGAGCTCGCGCCGCTGTCTCGAGGTCCGTGCCCCAGATCTGGATCCGAAATCCCGAAGGTTGACTTTCCCCCTCCACAATTCCACTAAGTCCCGAATATTTTTGCATTATCATGCCATGTTCATCGCATCACAACTCTGTGCATACTGCTCCGTTTCGTGCGTGTAATATGTCAAATTGTTCACCTCGACGAGTACCTCATTTCGTTCCATTGCATCATGTTCATTTGAGTCCATCTTGATGCCTGAATCATCATTGCAAGAGTGCATGTTGTTGTTAATCTGCTGAAACTGTTATAACATGCTCATTTGTCATTTTTGTCATTTTTGTGACTTGTGTAATGAGTGTATCGAGCTTGTTAAGGAGGGTACTTGTTGTTGCTGTTTTGCTAGGCTGATTCTGTTATTTCGTGATGTTATGTAAACCTGCTGCCACAAGTCATTATATTCATAATATGGAGATGTTCACTAAGGATGTTTTGTTATACATGTCTTGCTCTATCCATTTCAAATGCTTCCTTAGTCACGCTGGATTTTATAGGAGGTTCATTAAGGACTTCTCAAAAATATCTCGGCCTCTGACTAATTTATTACAAAAAGATGTACCATTTGTCTTTGATGATGATTGTGTAGAAGCATTTGAAATACTTAAAAAAGCATTAGTCTCTACACCTGTTGTTCAGCCACCTGATTGGAATTTACCCTTTAAAATTATGTGTGATGCTAGTGATTATGCTGTAGGTGCTGTTCTAGGGCAAAGAGATGATAAGAAATTAAATGTTATCCATTATGCTAGTAAGACTCTAGACAATGCTCAAAGAAACTATGCTACTACCGAAAAGGAACTTTTAGCAGTTGTATTTGCTTGTGATAAATTTAGACCCTATATTGTTGATTCTAAAGTAACTATTCACACAGATCATGCTGCTATAAAATATCTTATGGAAAAGAAAGATGCAAAACCTAGACTCATTAGATGGGTTCTCTTGCTGCAAGAATTTGATTTGCATATTGTTGATAGAAAAGGAGCTGAGAACCCTGTTGCAAACAACTTATCTAGGTTAGAGAATGTTCTTGATGACCCACTACCTATTGATGATAGCTTTCCTAATGAACAATTAAATGTCATAAGCACTTCTCATAGCACCCCATGGTATGTTGATTATGCTAATTATATTGTTGCTAAATTTATACCACCTAGCTTCACATACCAGCAAAATAAAAAGGTTCTCTATGACTTGCGACATTACTTTTGGGATGACCCACATCTTTATAAAGAACGAGTAGATGGTGTTATTAGACGTTGTGTACCTGAGCATGAACAGGAACAGATCCTACGCAAGTTTCACTCCGAAGCTTATGGAGGACACCACGCTGGAGACAGAACTGCACATAAGGTATTGCAATCTGGTTTTTATGGGCCTACTCTCTTCAAGGATGCCCGTAAGTTTGTTTTGTCTTGCGATGAATGTCAAAGAATTGGTAATATTAGTAGACGTCAAGAAATGCCTATGAATTATTCACTTGTTATTGAACCATTTGATGTTTGGGGCTTTGATTATATGGGACCTTTTCCTGCCTCTAATGGATATACACATATTTTAGTTGCTATTGATTACGTTACTAAGTGGGTAGAAGCTATCCCAACTAGTAGTGCTGATCATAACACCTCTATTAAAATGCTTAAGGAAGTTATTTTTTCGAGGTTTGGAGTCCCTAGATATTTAATGACTGATGGTGGTTCACACTTTATTCATGGTGCTTTCCGTAAGATGCTTGCTAAATATGATGTTAATCATAGAATTGCATATCCTTATCACCCGCAGTCTAGTGGTCAAGTAGAATTGAGCAATAGAGAGCTCAAATTAATTTTGCAAAAGACTGTCAATAGATCTAGAAAGAATTGGTCCAAGAAACTGAATGACGCATTATGGGCCTATAGAACTACATATAAGAATCCTATGGGTATGTCTCCGTATAAAATGGTCTACGGAAAAGCATGTCACTTACCTCTCGAACTAGAACATAAGGCATATTGGGCTATTAAAGAGCTCAATTATGATTTCAAACTTGCCGGTGAGAAGAGGTTATTTGATATTAGCTCACTTGATGAATGGAGAACCCAAGCTTATGAAAATGCCAAGTTGTTTAAAGAAAAAGTTAAAAGATGGCATGACAAAAGGATACAAAAGCGTGAGTTTAATATAGGTGATTATGTATTGCTATACAACTCTCGTTTAAGATTTTTTGCAGGAAAACTTCTCTCTAAATGGGAAGGTCCCTACGTTATCGAGGAGGTCTATCGTTCCGGTGCCATAAAAATCAACAACTTCGAAGGCACAAATCCGAAGGTGGTAAACGGTCAAAGGATCAAACACTACATCTCAGGTAATCCTGTAAATGTTGAAACCAATATTATTGAAATCATAACCCCAGAGGAATACATAAGGGACACTTTCCAGAACGTTCCAGACTCTAAAAAGGAATAGGTATGTGGTACGGTAAGTAAACCGACTCCAAAACAATTTTTAAAGCAATATTTCTCCGTTTTGGAATATTTAGAAAAATAGAAAAATAAGTAGTAGTCCGGGGAGGACACGAGGCCTCCACGAGGGTGGAGGGCGCGCCCTACCCCCCTGGGCGCGCCCCCCTACCTCGTGAGCACCTCGTGTGCCCTCCGGACTCCGTTTTCTTGCACGATACGTATTTTGGTCGGTAAAAATTCATTATATATACTTCTGAAGGTTTTGACTCTCGTATCACGCAAATCTCCCATGTTCTTGTTTTGAGCTATTTTTCTGACAGGTCTAGATCATCATGATGACCCCAAGTGCTTCCAAGGACAAGTTCTTCGAGAAGGTGATCAACCCTTACCTCGCGGAGGTGCTGCGACACCCTCAAACCATCAAGATGCGTGATGGGTTGCTGCACATCCACGATGTTGAGGGACCCAAGGGAATCGGAAGCGTGGAGTCGAGGCTCAAAGCAATGGAGCAACAAGTTTTCAAGTGTCAAGGGATGGTGGAGCGTCGAATCAACGCTACCCACAAGATGCTCGCGGAGTTCACCAACAACTACGAGCTGGATGCCAAGAACACCGAGGAGGCCATCTTCAAGCTACATGAGAAGATCAAGCACCTTCAAGCCCAAATCTATGATCTGCAAAACCAAAACTGTGAGTATGAATATAGATTCAAAAGGATGAGTTTGGCTGCAGATTTGAGGATTCCGGAGACTCAATCATCCTTTTATGATGGTGAGCCTATGCCATGGAAGGTGGACAACAAGCTTGCATCATCAACACCTCCACCGCCATCAACAAAGAAAGAGACATAATCACAAGGGTATGGGCACTCCCCTTGGCAACTGCCAAGCTTGAGGGAGGTGCCCTGGTATCGTATCACCATCACAACTCCTATCTTTACCGTTTTTCTTAGTTCGATCCTTTTAGTAGTATCTTGATTTAGTAGAATGAAGTCTTGTCATGATCTTGTTTTGAGTTTTTCTTTATGATCCTTCTTTGTAATCGAGTCCGTGAGCTATATAATAATGATTAGTATTGAGTCAAGGGCTTAATTATTTTGCCATGATCTTGGGTGATTAGAAGAAAAAGAGTAAAAAGAATCAAAGAGTTCATATTGATCTTATTGAAAGTAATGACTTCACATAGAAAGAGTATGATGATTAAAAGTTGTTGGGAGTTGGCAAATATAGCTTTGGTCATCATTGCAATTAATAGGAAGTAATAAGGAAAGAGAGGTTTCACATATAGATATATTATCATTGACATCTTTTATGATTGGGAGCACTCATTAAAATATGACATGCTAAAGAGTTGAGGTTGGACAAGGAAGACAACATAATGAGTTATGTTTTCTTACATCCGAGATAAAGTATGTTGTCATGGATCCTCTACCGTGTTGAGCTTGCCTTCCCCCTCATGCTAGCCAAATTCTCAGCAACCAAGTAGAAACACTACTTGTGCTTCCAAATACCCTTAAACCAGTTTTGCCATGAGAGTCCACCATATCTACCTATGGATTGAGTAAGATCCTTCAAGTAAGTTGTCATCGGTGCAAGCAATAAAAATTGCTCTCTAAATATGCATGACTTATTAGTGCGGAGAAAATAAACTTTGTACGAACTTGTTGTGGACGCAATAAAAGCGACGGACTACATAATAAAGGTCCACATACAAGGGGCAATATAAAGTGACGTTCTTTTGCATTAGGATTTTGTGCATCAACCCTAAACGTGCATGACAACCTCTGCTTCCCTCTGCGAAGGGCCTATCTTTTATTATTATCCTCTATCTTATGCAAGAGTCGCGGTGATCTTCACCTTTCCTTTTTATTTTATCCTTTGGCAAGCTCAGCATGTTGGAAAGAACATGATATATATATATATATATATATATATATATATATATATATATATATATATATATATATATATATATATATATCTAATTGGATGTAGGGGAGCATGAATTATTATTGTTGACATTACCCTTGATGTAAAAGGTTGTGGGGCAAAACTATAAGCCCCTATCTTTCTCTATGTCCGATTAAAACTCCGTAACCACAAGTATTGCGT
>NC_041393.1:419140023-419160976 GCF_002162155.2 Triticum dicoccoides
AGCATGAATTATTATTGTTGACATTACCCTTGAGGTAAAAGGTTGTGGGGCAAAACTATAAGCCCCTATCTTTCTCTGTGTCCGATTAAAACTCCGTAACCACAAGTATTGCGTGAGTGTTAGCAATTATGAAGGACTAAGTGATAGTTGAGTATGTGGACTTGCTTTTAAGCTCTGACATAGACTCTTTCCGATGTTATGATAAATTGCAATTGCTTCAATGACTGAGGTTATAATTTGTTGGTGCTCAATAAGGTTTCTGATTCATACTTTGGCTTTGTGAAAAGATCATCACTTGAACATGAGTAATCATCTGACAAAATCTATATATGTTGCTGTTATGAAATAATCATGATGCCTTCATGTCCGTATTTTATTTTTATTGACGCCTCTACCACTGAACATGAGGACATATTTATTAATATCGGCTTTTCGCTTGAGGACAAGCGAGGTCTAAGCTTGGGGGAGTTGATACGTCCATTTTGCATCATGCTTTTATGTCAATATTTATTGCATTATGGGCTATTATTTCACGTTATGTCACAATACTTATGGCTATTCTCTCTTATTTTACAAGGTTTACATGAAGAGGGAGAATGCCGGCAGCTGGAATTCTGGGCTGGAAAAGGAGCAAATATTGAAGGCCTATTCTGCGTAACTCCAAAAGTCCTTAAACTCCACGGAATATCTTAAACTAAATAAAGAAAAATCGTCGCCAAAGATGAAGGCTAGGGGGCCCACACCCTGCTCACGAGGGTGCCCCCCCCCCGGCGTGCCCCCCTACCTCGTGGGCCCCTTGGTGGCTCTCCGACGCCCATCTTCTCCTATATTAAGTCTTTCGATGAGAAAAAAGAGAAGGCAACCTTTCGGGGCGAGACTCCGCCGCCACGAGGCGGAACCTTGGCAGAACCAATCTAGGGCTCCGACAGAGCTGTTCTATCGGGGACACTTCCCTCCGGGAGGGGGAAATCATCACCATCGTCATCACCAACGCTCCTCTCATCGGGAGAGGGCAATCTCCATCAACATCTTCACCAGCATGATCTCATCTCCAAACCCTAGTTCATCTCTTGTATCCAATTCTTGTCTCCAAGTCCGGGATTGGTGCTAGTAGGTTGCTAGTAGTGTTGATTACTCCTTGTAGTTGATGCTAGTTGGTTTATTTGGTGGAACATCATATGTTCAGATCCTTTATGCATATTATTAACCCTCTGATTATGAACATGAATATGCTTTGTGAGTAATTACGTGTGTTCCTGAGGACAAGGGAGAAGTCTTGCTATTAGTAGTCATGTGAATTTGGTATTCATTCGATATTTTGATAAGATGTATGTTGTGTAGCCTCTAGTGGTGTTATGTGAACGTCAACTACATAACACTTCACCATTATTTGGGCCTAGAGGAAGGCATTGGGAAGTAATAAGTAGATGATGGGTTGCTAGAGTGACAGAAGCTTAAACCCTAGTTTATGCGTTGCTTCGTAAGGGGCTGATTTGGATCCATATGTTTCATGCTATGGTTAGGTTTACCTTAATACTTTTGTTGTAGTAGCGGATGCTTGCAATAGAGGTTAATCATAAGTGGGATGCTTGTTCAAGTAAGAACAGCACCCAAGCACCGGTCCACCCACATATCAAATTATCAAAGTACCAAACGTGAATCATATGAGCGTGATGAAAACTAGCTTGACGATATTCCCATGTGTCCTCGGGAGCGCTTTTCCTATTATAAGAATTTGTCCAGGCTTGTCCTTTGCTACAAAAAGGATTGGGCCACCTTGCTGCACTTTATTTACTTTCTTTACTTGTTGCTTGTTACAATTTATCCTATCACAAAACTATCTGTTACCACTTATTTCAGTACTTGCAGAGAATACCTTTCTGAAAATTGCTTATCATTTCCTTCTACTCCTCGTTGGGTTCGACACTCTTACTTATCGAAAGGACTACGATAGATCCCCTATACTGGTGGGTCATCAGAGGCGGGGGATACAATGTTCACCCAGGTTCGGGCCCTCTCTATGGAGGTAATACCCTACTTCCTGCTTGATTGATCTGGATGAATATGAGTATTACAAGAGTTGATCTACCACGAGATCGTAATGGCTAAACCCTAGAAGTCTAGCCTATGAGATTGTGATTGTTGTCCTATGGACTAAACCCTCCGGTTTATATAGACACCGGAGGGGCCTAGGGTTACACAAAGTCGGTTACAGAGAAAGGAATCTACATATCTGAATCGCCAAACTTGCCTTCCACGCAAAGGAGAGTCCCACCCGGACACGGGACGAAGTCTTCTATATTGTATCTTCATAGCCCAACAGTCCGGCCCACGTATATAGTCGGGCTGTCCGAGGACCCCTTAATCCAGGACTCCCTCACCCACCCCGACTCGAAATTAGGAGGGTGAGAAAGATTAGTTAGAGCATCTCCAATTGCTCCCCCCCCACCCCAACAGGCCCCCCAAGATGCCTTTTTTTGCAGGCGCCGAGAAAAAACCCCGGTCGCCCGCAGGACGCCGAATTCCGCCGCTTCGGTCCATTCTTTGTCGCGGTGATCCCATGCCGAACCCAGCGCACTGGGGGAACTTGGGGGCTCCGGCAGAAGGAAAAGGGGCATGTAGGCCACCACTGTCAGGCGAGAAACGCCTTTTCCCCACCCAGATTCGCCCCGCGCGCTGTAGCATGCCACTACCCCTTTCGCCACCATGTCGATTCTGGTGCCGCCCACCTGCCCACGGCTGCTGCTCCACCGCAAGAAAGGCCATTTTCCCACCGAAAAGAGAGGGTTTCGCCGCGGCAGCCTCCATCCCACACCTGGGCGAGCTTTCCAGGGCTCCGACCATGCACGCGGGGGATACCAGCAGCTGCGCACCCACCACACTCGCCAGGTGTTCGGCGATTGGCCTGTTCGGCAATGGACTCCGACGACAAGGAGGCATTGACAGATCTGATAGAGGAGTAAGCCGAGGATGACACCCAGGACAAAGAGCACCTTATGATCCTCGCCGCTCTGGCCGACCCGTTCGCCAACAATGCAAAAGCCGCGCGCGAGGTGGCTTGGCGCTGAGCCACTGATACGTCCATTTTGCATCATGCTTTTATATCAGTATTTATTGCATTATGGGCTGTTATTCCACGTTATGTCACAATACTTATGGCTATTCTCTCTTATTTTACAAGGTTTATCATGAAGAGGGAGAATGTCGGCAGCTGGGATTCCGGCTGGAAAAGGAGAAAATATTGGAAACCTATTCTGCACAGCTCCAAAAGTCCTAAAACTCCACGAAAGTAATTTTTGGAATTAATAAGAATTATTGAGAAAATAAAGTACCACAGGGGGTCCACACCCTGGCCACGAGGGTGGGGGCGCCCCCCCCCCTACTGGGCGCGCCCCCCTATCTTGTGGGCCCCCTGGTGGCCCTCCGGTGCCCATCTTCTGCTATATGAAGGCTTTTACCCTAGAAAAAATCATAAGCAAGCTTACGGGACGAAACTCCGCCGCCACGAGGCGGAACCTTGGCGGAACCAATCTAGGGCTCCGGTGGAGCTGTTCTACCGGGGAAACTTCCCTCCAGGAGGGGGAAATCATCACCATCGTCATCACCAACGATCCTCTCATCGGGAGGGGGTCAATCTCCATCAACATCTTCACCAGCACCATCTCCTCTCAAAACCCTAGTTCATCTCTTGTGTCCAATCTTGTATCAAAACCACAAATTGGTACCTGTGGGTTGCTAGTAGTGTTGATTACTCCTTGTAGTTGATGCTAATTGGTTTACTTGGTGGAAGATCATATGTTCAGATCCTTAATGCATATTAATACTCCTCTGATCATGAACATGAATATGCTTTGTGATTAGTTACGTTTGTTCCTGAGGACATGGGTGAAGTCTTGCTATTAGTACTCATGTGAATTTGGTATTCGTTCAATATTTTGATGAGACGTATGTTGTCTCTCCTCTAGTGGTGTTATGTGAACGTCAACTACATGACACTTCACCATTATATGGGCCTAGAGGAAGGCACTGGGAAGTAATAATTAGATGATGGGTTGCTAGAGTGACAGAAGCTTAAACCCTAGTTTATGAGTTGCTTCATAAGTGGCTGATTTGGATCCACTAGTTTCATGCTATGGTTAGGTTTACCTTAATACTTCTTTTGTAGTTGCGGATGCTTGCAATAGGGGTTAATCATAAGTGGTATGCTTGTCCAAGAAAGGGAAGTACCCAAGCACCGATCCACCAACATATCAAATTATCAAAGTACCGAACGCGAATCATATGAGCATGATGAAAACTCGCTTGACAATAATTCCCATGTGTCCTTGGGAGCGCTTTTCTCAATATAAGAAATTGTACAGGCTTGTCCTTTGCTACAAAAAGGATTGGGCCACCTTGCTGCACCTTATTTACTTTCATTTCTTGTTACCCGTTACAAATTATCTTATCACAAAACTATCTGTTACCTACAATTTCAGTGCTTGCAGAGAATACCTTACTGAAAACCGCTTGTCATTTCCTTCTGCTGCTCGTTGGGTTGGACACTCTAACTTATCGAAAGGACTATGATAGGTCCCCTATACTTTTGGGTCATCAAGACTCTTTTCTGGCGCCGTTACCGGGGAGTGAAGCGCCTTTGGTGAGTGGAACTTGGTAAGGAAACGTTTATATAGTGTGCTGAAATTTTCTGTCACTTGTTACTATGGAAACTAATCCTTTGAGGGGCTTGTTCAGGGCATCTTCACCCCGACCAGTAGAGCAAAGAGTTGCTCCTCAACCTACTCAACCTACTGAAAATGTTTACTTTGAGATTCCTTCGGGTATGATAGAGAAACTGTAAGCTAATCCTTTTGCAGGAGATGGAACATTGCATCCCGATTTACACCTTATCTATGTGGATGAAGTTTGTGGATTATTTATGCTTGCATGTATTCCTGATGATGTTATTAAGAGTAAGGTCTTCCCTTTATCTTTGAAGGGAGATGCATTGACATGGTATAGGCTATGTGATGATACGGGATCTTGGAACTATAAACAATTAAAATTGGAATTTCACCAGAAGTTCTATCCTATGCATCTTGTTCATCGTGATCATAATTATATATATAATTTCTGTCCTTGCAAAGGAGAAAGCATCTCTCAAGCTTGGGGGAGGCTTAAGTCAATGTTATATTCATGGCCCAATCATGAGCTCTCAAGAGAAATGATTATTCAAAAAATTTATGCTCGGCTTTATCTCAACGATCGCACCATGCTCGATACTTCCTGTGCTGGTTCTTATATGCTGAAGTCTAGTGAATTCAAGTGGGACTTATTGGAAAGAATTAAATGCAACTCTGAAGATTGGGGTTCCGACGATGGTAAGGAGTCAGGTATGACACCTAAGTTTGATTGTGTTAAATCTTTTATGGATACCAATGCTTTTCGTGGATTTAGCGCTAAATATGGACTTGACTCTGAGATAGTAGCCTCTTTCTGTGAATCTTTTGCTACTCACGTTGACCTCCCTAAGGAGAAGTGGTTTAAATATAATCCTCCCATTGAAGTAAAAGTAGTTGCACCTGTTACAGTTGAAGAAAAGACTATCACTTATAATGATCCTATATTGTTCCTACTACTTATGTTGAGAAACCACCTTTTCCTATTAGAATGAAGGATCATGCTAAAGCTTCAACTGTGGTTCGTAAGAGTAATACTAGAACATATACACCTCCTGAGCAAATTAAAGTTGAACCTAGTATTGCTATGGTTAAAGATCTCTTGGATGATAATATAGATGGGCATCTTATTTACTTCTGTGGTGAAGCTGCTAATATTGCTAATCTAGATGCTAAGATACATAGACCTGTTGTAGGCATGCATGTTATTTCTGTTAAAATAGGAGATCATTGTTATCATGGCTTATGTGATATGGGTACTAGTGCAATACCTATTTCTCTATATAATGAAATTATGCATGATATTGCACCCGCTGAGTTAGAAGATATTGATGTTACAATTAAGCTTGCCAATAGAGATACTATTACACCATTTGGGATTGTTAGAGATGTTGAAGTCTTGTGTGGGAAAGTTAAATATCCTGCTGATTTTCTTGTTCTTGGTTCCCCACAAGATGACTTTTGTCCCATTATATTTGGCAGACCCTTCTTGAATACTGTTAATGCTAGGATTGATTGCAAAAAGGATGTTGTTATAATTGGCTTAGGGGATATGTCTCATGAGTTTAATTTTGCTAAGTTCTGTAGACGACCCCATGATAAATAATTGCCTAGTAAGGATGAAATTATTGGTCCGTTAGAACAATATTTTCTAGACCATGAAAATAATATGTTTATGAATGAAAGAAGGGAAATAGATGAAGTATTCTTTAAACAGGAACCTATTCTGCAACACAATTTGCCTGTTGAAATCCTAGGGGATCCTCCTCCACCCAAGGGTGATCCCGTGTTTGAGCTTAAACCGTTGCCAGATAATCTTAAATATGATTATCTTGATGAAAAGAAAATATATCCTGTCATTATTAGCGCTAACCTTTCAGAGCATGAAGAAGAAAGATTATTGAAAACTCTGAAGAAGCACCGTGCCACTATTGGATATACTCTGGATGATCTTAAGGGCATTATCCCCACTCTGTGCCAACACAAAATTAAATTGGACGAAGGTTCCAAACCAGTTAGAGATCATCAACGACATTTAAACCCGAAGATAAAAGAAGTGGTAAGAAAGGAGATACTAAAACTCCTTGAGGTAGGTATAATTTATCCCGTTGCTGATAGTGATTGGGTAAGTCCTGCCATTGCGTCCCTAAGAAGGGAGGTATTACTGTTGTTCCTAATGATAAAGATGAATTGATCCCACAAAGAATCATTACAGGTTATAGGACGGTAATTGATTTCCGTAAACTAAATAAAGCTACTAAGAAAGATCATTACCCTTTTATCTTTTATTGACCAAATGCTAGAAAGACTATCCAAACATACACATTTCTGCTTTCTAGATGGTTATTCTGGTTTCTCTCAAATACTTGTGTCAGCGGAGGATCAATCAAAAACTACTTTTACTTGCCCTTTCGGTACTTTTGCATATAGATGTATGCCTTTTGGTTTATGTAATGCACCTGCTACCTTTCAAAGATGCATGATGGCTATATTCTCTGACTTTTGTGAAAAGATTTGTGAGGTATTCATGGATGACTTCTCCGTTTATGGATCCTCTTTTGATGATTGCTTGAGCAACCTTGATCGAGTTTTGCAGAGATGTGAAGACACTAGTCTCATCTTGAATTGGGAAAAGTTCCACTTTATGGTTAATGAAGGCATTGTCTTGGGGCATAAAATTTCTGAAAGAGATATTGAAGTTGATAAAGCTAAAGTTGATGCTATTGAAAAGATGCCATGTCCCAACGACATTAAAGGTACAAGAAGTTTCCTTGGTCATGTTGGTTTTTATAGGTGGTTCATTAAGGACTTTTCTAAAATCTCTAGGCCTCTGACTAATTTATTGCAAAAAGATATTCCTTTTGTCTTTGATGATGATTGTGTAGAAGCATTTGAAATACTTAAGAAAGCTTTGATCACTGCACCTATTGTTCAGCCACCTGATTGGAATTTACCCTTTGAAATTATGTGTGATGCTAGCGATTATGTTGTAGGTGTTGTTCTAGGGCAAAGAGTTGATAAGAAATTAAATGTTATCCAGTATGCTAGTAAAACTCTTGATACTGCCCAGAGAAATTATGCTACTACTGAAAAAGAATTCTTAGCAGTTGTATTAGCATGTGATAAGTTCAGACCTTATATTGTTGATTCTAAAGTTACTATTCACACTAATCATGCTGCTATTAAATATCTTATGGAAAATAAAGATGCTAAGCCTAGTCTTATTAGATGGGTTATCTTGCTCCAAGAATTTGATTTGCATATTATAGATAGAAAGGGAGCTGAGAACCCCGTTGCACACAACTTGTCTAGATTAAAGAATGTTCTTGATGACCCACTACCTATTGATGATAGCTTTCCTGATGAACAATTAGCGGTCATTAATGCTTCTCGTACTTCTCCATGGTATGTTGATTATGCTAATTACATTGTTGCTAAATTTATACCACCTAGTTTCACATACCAGCAAAAGAAAAAGTTCTTTTATGATTTAAGACATTACTTCTAGGATGACCCACACCTTTATAAAGAAAGAGTAGATGGTGTTATTAGACGTTGTGTACCTGAGCATGAACAGGAACAGATCCTACGCAAGTGTCACTCCGAACCATATGGAGGGCACCACGCTGGAGATAGAACTGCACATAAGGTATTGCAATCCGGTTTTTATTGGCCTACTCTCTTCAAAGATGCTCGTAAGTTTGTCTTGTCTTGTGATGAATGTCAAAGAATTGGTAATATTAGTAGACGTCAAAAAATGTCTATGAATTACTCTCTTGTTATTGAACCATTTGATGTTTGGGGCTTTGATTATATGGGACCTTTTCCTGCCTCTAATGGATATACACATATTTTAGTTGCTGTTGATTGCGTTACTAAGTGGGTAGAAGCTATTCCAACTAGTAGTGCTGATCATAACACCTCTATTAAGATGCTTAAATAACTTATTTTTCTGAGGTTTGGAGTCCCTAGATATCTCATGGCTGATGGTGGTTCACATTTTATTCATGGTGCTTTTCGTAAAATGCTTTCTAAGTATGATGTTAATCATAGAATTGCATCTCCTTATCACCCACAGTCTAGCGGTCAAGTAGAGTTGAGTAATAGAGAGCTCAAATTAATTTTTCAAAAGACTGTCAATAGATCTAGAAAGAATTGGTCCAAGAAACTTGATGATGCATTATGGGCCTACAGAACTACATATAAAAATCCTATGGGTATGTCTCCGTATATGGTTTATGGAAAAGCATGGCATTACCTCTCAAACTTGAACATAAAGCATATTGGGCTATTAAAGAGCTCAACTATGACTTGAAACTTGCCGGTGAGAAGAGGTTATTTGATATTAGCTCACTTGATGAATGGAGAACCCAAGCATATGAGAATGCCAAGCTGTTCAAAGAAAAAGTTAAAAGATGGCATGACAAAAGAATACAAAAGCGAGAATTTAACGTAGGTGATTACGTGTTGCTATTCAACTCTCGTTTAAGATTTTTTGCAGGAAAACTTCTCTCTAAGTGGGAAGGTCCTTACGTTACCGAGGAGGTCTATCGTTCCGGTGCCATAAAAATCAACAACTTCGAAAGCACAAATCCGAAGGTGGTGAACGGTCAAAGAATCAAACACTATATCTCATGTAATCCTATAAATGTTGAAACTAATATTATTGAAACCATAACCCCGGAGGAATACATAAGGGACACTTTCTAGAACGTTTCAGACTCCGAAAAGGAATAGGTATGTGGTACGGTAAGTAAACCGACTCCGAAACAATTCTAATGGCAATTTTTCTCCATTTTGGAATATTTAAGAATTTTGGAAAGCAAGAAGTAATCCGGGAAGGACACGAGGCCTCCACGAGGGTGGAGGGCGCGCCCACCCTTACTGGGCACGCCCCCTGCCTCGTGGGCACCTCGTGTGCCTCCTGGACTCCGTTTTCTTGCACGTTACTTCTTTTGGTCGGTAAAAATTCATTATATAATCTCCCGAAGGTTTTGACCACCGTATCACGCAAAAATCTTCTGTTTTAGTCTCGAGCTGTTTTTCTGACAGATCTAGAGCACCATGACGCCTCCAAGCGCTCCCAAGGAAAAGTTTTTCGAGAGGGTTATCAACCCCTATCTTGCGGAGGTGCTGCAACACCCTCAAACCATTGAGATGCGTGAGGGGGTGCTGCACATCCGCGATGTGGAGGGACCAAGGCGTATCGGAAGCGTGGAGACAAAGCTCGAAGCTACGGAACAGCAAGTTTTCAAGTGCCAAGGGATGGTGGAGCGTGGACTCAACGCCAACCAGATGATGATCGGGGAGTTCACCAACAACCACAAGCTGGATGCCAAGAACATTGGGGAAACCATCTTCAAGCTTCATGTAACGCCCCGGATTCGTTGCGTCAGGTGTCCGCCAGTTATTCGCCGTCGTTGCCATGTCATTTGCTTGCGTGTTGCACTTTGCCATGTCATCTTATGCATTTCATATCATGTCGTCATGTGCATCTCATTTCGCATCCGGGTTCGTTTCATGCATCCGAGCATTTTCCCCGTTGTCCGTTTTGCAATCCGGCACTCCTATGTCCTCCGGCGTCCCCTTTTTGTCTCTCGTTGTGAGCGG
This sequence comes from Triticum dicoccoides, assembly GCF_002162155.2. Lineage (NCBI taxonomy): Eukaryota > Viridiplantae > Streptophyta > Magnoliopsida > Poales > Poaceae > Triticum > Triticum dicoccoides. Next base: position 419,150,292 of record NC_041393.1, read on the forward strand.
GTATTAAACGTTCTCGGAATGGACCAAGGTTTGCCAAGCGGCCTTGGTATAGCACCGGTAGACCGCCTGTCAAGTTTCGTGTCATTTGGAGGTCGTTTGATACTCCAACGCTTAACCGGGTAACCGCAAAGGCCTCTTTTATTTGCAGCCCAACACCCTCTTCAAAGTGGCCCAAAACCCATCAAACTTCCCTCCATGCTCTCGGTCGTTCGATCACGATCGTGTGGGCGAAAACCGCTCCTCATTTGGACTCTCCTAGCTCCCTCTACCTATATATATGTGCCCCTCCCCGAAATTTCGGAGCTAACCCTAGTCTTCTTCCACCTCCAGCCGCCGGACGTGTCCGCCCCACGCCCGGACATGTCCACCCGCCGTACCGGCGAATCCCACCTCGCCACGTCAGCGCCGCCGTTTCTCTCCCCTCACGCCCGCAGCCACCGAGGCCCGCTGGGCCCGCGCTCGGCCCTCCCCGGCCCGGCCACGCCGCCGCCCGGCCCGGCCGCCGTGATCCGCTCCCGCGGAGCCGCGCGCCTCCCGCGCCGGCGTCCCGCGCTCGCCGCGCCGCCCGAGCCCCTGGCTCCACCCGCGCCGCCCGGGAGCTCCCCGCCGGAGCTCCGCCGCCGTCCCGCGCCGGATCCGGCCAGATCCGGCGGGGTCCGTCCTCCCCGGCCTCGCCGGCATCCTCTCAGGCGCCCTCCCTCCGGCCGCTCTCCAGCGAGCTCGCGCCGCCGTCTCGGGGTCCGGCCCCAGATCTGGATCCGAAATCCCGAAGGTTGACTTTCCCCCGTCCAAAATTCCACTAAGTACCGAATATTTTTGCATTATCATGCCATGTTCATCGCATCATAACTCTGTCCATACTGCTCCGTTTCGTGCGTGTAATATGTCAAATTGTTCACCTCGACGAGTACCTCATTTCGTTCCATTGCATCATGTTCATTTGAGTCCATCTTGATGCCTGAATCATCATTGCAAGAGTGCATGTTACTGTTAATCTGCTGAAACTGTTATAACATGCTCATTTGTCATTTTTGCCATGTTTGATGTGTGCATCCTATGAGGTTGATGTCTTCATGTGTTTTGAACTATGACATGCCCTCTTTCCAGTGGTGCTATCCATGTATTTTTGTGACTTGTGTAATGAGTGTATCGAGCTTGTTAAGGAGGGTACTTGCTGTTGCTGTTTTGCTAGGTTGATTCTGTTATTTCGTGATGTTATGTAAACCTGCTGCCACAAGTCATTATATTCATAATATGGAGATGTTCACTAAGGATATTTTGTTATACATGTCTTGCTCTATCCATTCATACCCCTGGTTGCATTTATAGCCTGCTGTAACATGTTGTAATCATGCTCCAAACTTGCTAAATAATGTTGATGTCAGCCTGTTAACATTAAGTTCAGTTTTGGCCATGCTAGTGATCCATGCACCCTATGAACTTGCTCTTGCCATGCTTAGCTTCATAAACATGTCTTCTTATTGTTGGTTGCCTTGCCATGCCATGTATTGCTCTGTGGTGAGTGGTTCAAGCTCACCAATATGCTTACTTATTGTTGTTCCTGCCATGTATGCATCTGTCATATAACTTGCCATGTTTACATGGGTGCCATCATATCTTCTGATCCTTTTTGGCTTATGTTCAGTAAGGGACTTATGTTCCATGTATTTAGTAGATTCATGCCATGCCTTTGTTTGCCATAATAAGTTCCTGTAACATGTTGTTTGATAGCTCTAAACATGACAACCTGATGTTATTTCCTGATAAGTCTGAAACTGTTATTATTTGCAATCTTACCATGTCCTTTTGAGCATGTTCTAGTTGTTTTCGGAGATACCTCAGTGTTCATGTCTTGTCATGCTTTACCTGTACTTCATGCCCATGCCTTTTGTTATTATGTTGAGATGATGTAGCCTGTTGGTTTGATGCTTGTAAGATGCCTAGTTGCTGTTATGGACAGATTGTTGCTATGACTTGTATAGTGTATGTGTGTTGAACCGTTGCTCCGTTTTGAGTGTGCTCTATATGAAACTTGCTTGATTTTGCATGTAGCTTCATATTATCATGTTGCATCCTTGTTTTGAGGTGTTAGCCTGATGTTTGTATGCGTTTTGCATCAATGCCATGTTTAACTTGTTTTGCTCTTATCTTCCAGACCGTAGCTTCGAACTAAATGAACTCTATATGTAACTTTACTAGAATTTCGTGTAGATCCTCGTGGTGCATCTTAACTTGCTGTTTAACAACTTGAACATAAGGTTTTTATTCAGATCTGGACCAATTTCGAAATTTGCATATGAGGACTTACTGGAATTGTTATATGTTGTTCCCGGCCTCATTTAAACTTGCCTTGATGTGTTGTTCTTGTTTGCATCATCTCTTGCCATGAGTAGCTTCATGTAGCCTTGTCATGCATCATGCTTGTTGTGCATCATGTCTTGCCTATGTGTGGTGTGTTTACCATGTTGTGTGCTTCTTCTCGATAGTTCCCGTTTTGTTGCAATCGTGAGGATGCGTTCGTCTATGTGTGGTTCGTCTTCGTGGCTTCATCTTCTTCATGGACTCATTCTTCTTCCTAGCGGGATTTCAGGCAAGATGACCGCTACCCTGGATCTCACTACTATCATTGCTATGCTAGTTGCTTCGTTCTATCGCTATGCTGCGTTACCTATCATTTTCTCTTCAAGCCTCCCAAATTGCCATGAACCTCTAACCTTTGACACCCTTCCTAGCAAACCGTTGTTTGGCTATGTTACCGCTTTTCTCAGCCCCTCTTATAGCGTTGTTAGTTGCAGGTGAAGTTGAAGATTGCTCCATGGTGGACAGGGTTATGTTGGGATATCACAATATCTCTTATATTATTAATGCATCTATATATTTGGTAAAGGGTGGAAGGCTCGGTGGCTGGACACCGCCTCGGGGGCTGCGACGTCCACGGCGATAGAGCCAAACACTGCCCGCCCCTTATAAAGCTCGTGACTCCGAGGTGCCGGACTCCCTGCCGGACTTCGGACACCCTGCGCCCTCGCCAATCGAATCCGATTGGGCGCCGATCATGGAGTTCACCGCCGCGGACATCTTTCAACACTTGCCCTTTGGCGACATCTTAAATTCACTAAAGCGTCTCTCGTTATCCGGAGAGCCCTGGCCGGATTATGGCCAGGATGGTTGGGATGCGGACGACGAAGAAATTCAAAGCCCACCCACCACCCACTATGTAGCCACTGTCGACGATCTAACCGACATGCTAGACTACGACTCCGAAGACATCGACGGTATGGACGACGATGCAGGAGACGAACAAGAACCAGCGCCCACAGGGCACTGGAAGACCACCTCGTCATATGACATATACATGGTGGACACCCCAAAAGAGGGGGACGGCGAATAAAAGGAGCGGAGGCAGACTCCTTAAAGAAACAGTCCAAGCGCCGACGTCAGCGGCGCCACTCTAAATCCCGCCACAACAAGAATGGAGATTCCGGCACAGGAGATAATAACACCCCAGAAAGTGCCAAAGACAATCCCCTCCAACAAGATTCAGTGCAGGAGGATGCAGAAGCAAGCCCTCATGAGAGAGCGGCAGACGAAGAGGTCGAGGATGATCATTACATACCTCCCTCCGGAGACGAGGCAAGCCTCGACGACGACGAATTCGTCGTGCCCGAGGATCCCGTCGAACAAGAGCGTTTCAAACGCAGTCTAATGGCCACAGCAAACAGCCTAAAGAAAAAGCAGCAGCAGCTTCAAGCTGATCAAGACCTGCTGGCCGACAGATGGACTGAGGTCCTCGCGGACGAAGAGTATGAACTCGAACGCCCCTCCAAGAGTTAACCAAAACGCAAGTTGCTCCCCCGATTAGAGGAGGAAGCATACATACCTTCATCACCAGTGCACAATACGGCTGACCGACCACCCCGTGGTCGCGACAGAGAGGCATCCAGGCCCTCAACCAAGATCGTACCCCGGCATCGCTCCAAAAGTACGAAGCCACGGGGGAACGCGTCGAACTTGCGAGATATATTGGAGGACAAAGCAAGGCAATCCAGATCTATCTATGGATCACGTGGGCGCCCCATGACCCACAACGAATACCATCGCGCCGGATACAACAACTCCGGCCGGGCCGAACACAGCAGACAACGCTCCCTTGAGCTACGTCGTGATATTGCTCAATACAGAGGCGCCGCACACCCACTATGCTTCACTGACGAAGTAATGAATCATCAAATCCCTGAAGGGTTTAAACCCGTAAACATTGAATCTTACGATGGCACAACAGACCCCACGGTTTGGATCGAAGATTATCTCCTTCACATCCATATGGCCCGCGGCGACGATCTCCACGCCATCAAGTATCTCCCACTCAAGCTTAAAGGACCAGCTCGGCATTGGCTTAACAGCTTGCCCGCAGAGTCAATTGGGTGTTGGGAATACCTGGAAGCCGCATTCCTCGACAACTTCCAGGGCACATATGTGCGACCACCAGACGCCGATGACCTAAGCCACATAATTCAGCAGCCAGACGAATCGGCCAGGCAATTCTGGACATGGTTCTTAACAAAGAAAAATCAAAGCATCGACTGTCCGGATGTAGAGGCCCTCGCAACCTTCAAACATAACATCCGCGACGAATGGCTAGCCCGGCACCTAGGACAGGAAAAGCCGAAATCCATGGCAGCCCTCACATCACTAATGACCCGCTTCTGTGCGGGAGAGGACAGCTGGCTAGCTCGCAGCAACAACCTCAGTAAAAATGCTAGCAGTCCAGATACTAAGGACCACAACGGCAGGTCGCGTCGAAGCAAGAACAAGCGCCGCGTTAGCGGCGACAACAATGAGGATACGGCAGTCAACGCGGATTCCGAGGCTCTAAACCCGGTCAGCAGAAGAAGCCATTCAAAAGAACCACTCCGGGTCTGTCCAATTTGGACCGAATACTCGACCGCTCATGCCAGATACATGGCACCCCCGAAAAACCAGCTAACCACACCAACAGAGATTGTTCGGTATTTAAGCAGGCAGGGAAGTTAATTGCCGAAAACAGTGACAAGGGGCTGCATAGCGACGACGATGAAGAGACCCGGCCGCCGAACAATAGAGGACAGAAGGGTTTCCCCCCACAAGTGCGGACGGTAAACATGATATACGCAACCCATATACCCAAGAGGGAGCGGAAGCGTGCACTAAGGGACGTATATGCGATGAAGCCAGTCACCCCGAAGTTCAATCCATGGTCCTCTTGCCCGATCACTTTCGATCGAAGAGACCATCCGACCAGTATCCGCCATGGCGGATTCGCCGCATTGGTTTTAGACCCAATCGTCGATGGATTTCACCTCACGAGAGTCCTGATGGACGGCGGCAGCAACCTGAACCTGCTTTATAAGGATACAGTGCGCAAGATGGGCATAGACCCCTCAAGGATTAAACCTACAAAGACGACCTTCAAAGGCGTCATACCAGGTGTCGAAGCCAATTGTACAGGCTCAGTCACGCTGGAAGTGGTCTTCGGATCATCGGATAATTTCTGGAGCGAGGAGTTAATCTTCGACATAGTCCCGTTCCGCAGCGGCTATCACGCTCTGCTCGGACGAACCGCGTTCGCAAAGTTCAACGCGGTGCCGCACTACGCATACCTCAAGCTCAAGATGCCAGGCCCCCGTGGAGTCATTACGGTCAACGGAAATACGGAACGCTCCCTCTGAACGGAGGAACATACAGCGGCTCTCGCGGCAGAAGTACAGAATAGCCTTCTAAGGCAATTTTCGAGTCCGGCCGTTAAACGACCGGACACAGCCAAACGCGCCCGGAGCAACATCAACCAAGACCACCTGGCACGTTCCGAGCACGCGTAGCAATGCGGCCCCAGCCCCAGCCCTCGCATGATCGCAAGACAAGCCCTCCGCGTACATCACTACGCTCTGAAGATACCATGGGCATATGGGGAGGGGCACGACCGCAACAGACCCAGAGTGCGGCTCGACCACACCAGGGGCTCCCAAGTGTGTCACCTTTTTTATTTTCCATTTTCCTTCTTCTTATATACAGGACTCCGTTCACCAGAGGCCCTGTCCGGCGGCGCGCCCGCCGAACTCACGATGCAACAGCCAGGGAGGGAAAAAGGCTGCGACGAACACTCCGGTGGTCTCCATTACGAGCATTAAATTTGATTATATACACCAGTCCGCAACCCACCCCTGGAGGGGGACACGTTTAATTAGTCCAATCCCTTGCTTACCGCACTATTTGTATCATTCCGCACTCATAGCAGAATTCCTTGAATAAATAATGCAGCACTTTTTGCCTATAATTGCATTACTTTATATATATGTTCATCAATGACATATTGCACCCGTATATTTTGGTACGGTCGAATACACCAGGGGCTTATGTTCCCCGCATTATGGTGTGATAAGTCCGAACACTTTCACAAGTGCGGCACCCCGAACTTATAGCATTATATGAATCGGCTCCGAATCATGTCTTGGGTCAATAGTTGGGTTTGCCCGGCTCCCATGTTTTGGTACCTTACGTTCCGTTCCGTCGGCTAAGGTAGCACTGGGAGAACCACTGCGATTGCGCCCCGGTTGAGCTGGGCGAGCGCCTCAGTGGAGAAAGCTAAAACTGACTGTCATGATAAGGCGAGAGACTGGTCGCTGTTCGAGAGGTTTTTTCGAGTCCTTAAAGACTTACGTCGCTTCGAGCGAAGAACCGGATAATGTCCGGCCAAGGCGTGTGTAGCGCCCCGAGCTCGGTCTTCCGACACTAGGGGCTTCGCCGAAATTTAAAGTTATAGAATTTTATGGCTAAGTGAGAGTGTTCAAGCATTATAAGTCCGGTTGCCTTGTTCGTTGTGTTGAGCGCCTCCCTAGATGGACCCAAAAATCGGAACAAGAGTGCTCAAGTTTATCCCGAACACCCCAGCACTCGTGGCATGGGGGCTGAAGCCGACGACTTGCCATCTCTTAGATTTTATAAACGGCCGCACAGAAGGTAATATTTTAAATCAATAAGCGTTGCTTAGCGCATATGAACAGAGTTTTCAGCGCACAGGATAACATATAGCGAGTTTACTCAATAATTACATCTCTGGGGCACTCGTCCGCAATCTTGCGGGCACCCTTCAGGACAGTTTTATAGTACATCTCGAGCGTATGATACTCCTTGCCCGCTGGCGGCGCGTCAGTGATAAGCCTCTCCGCATCCAGCTTGCCCCAGTGCACCGTTGCGTGGGCAAGGGCTCGGCGAGCACCTTCAATACAGGCGGAGCGCTTGATGACCTCCACCCAGGGGCACACATCCACCAGCCGCCGCACAAGGCCGAAGTAGCTCCCAGGCATGGCCTCTCCAGGCCACAGCCAAACTATGAGGCCCTTCATGGCCTGCTCGGCTACCTTGTGGAGCTCGACCAGCTGCTTCAGCTGGTCGCTAGGGGGCACCGGATGGCCGGCCTCAGCGTACTGAGACCAGAAGACCTTCTCCGTTGAGCTCCCCTCCTCGGCTTGGTAGAATGCGGCGGCATCGAACACACTGCGAGGCAGATCTGCAAACGCCCCTGGAGAGCTCCGAATTCGGGTAAGTGTCAGGTAGTTTACATTAACATGCTTGCTTTGCATGAAAAATGCCTTACCCGCCGCTATTTTCTTCACATCCTCAACTTCCTGAAGGGCTTTATGGGCCTTGGCCTTGGCGGCTTTGGCACTTTCGAGAGCCGAGGCAAGCTCGGACTCTCGAGTCTTTGAGTCACGCTCCAAACTCTCATGCTTTTTCATGAGAGCCTGGAGCACTTGCCGCACCTCCGCCACCCGCGCCTCTTGTTTCTCTCACTCTGCCCGTTCCGCGGCCGCATTGCGTTCGGCCGCAGACATGGCCTCCTTCAGGGTTGCCACCTCATTCGTGGCCCCTGTAGTACCCACATTGTCCTTGTTATTTTTTGTTGCAACCTAAATCCTTTTTTGTAAGGTAACTATTCAAAGTGGTGTTACTCGTCTTCTTTGTCCTCGAGCTGCTTTTTGGCACGGCCAAGCTCTTGCTCGGACCGCTCGAGGTCCTGCTTCAAAGCACCGACCTCCGCAGTCAGTGCGGCAGAGGTCAGCAGTGCAGCCTGCAAACCCATAGTGACAAAAAAATTAGCAACCTGAAACGCCCCGAATTCGATGCGCCGGGTGTCTTCCAGTTATTCGTCGTCGTTGCCATGTCATTTGCTTGCGTGTTGCACTTTGCCATGTCATCATATGCATTTCATATCATGTCATCATGTGCATCGCATTTGCATACGTGTTCATCTCATGCATCCGAGCTTTTTCCCCGTTGTCCGTTTTGCAATCCGGCACTCCTATGTCATCCGGCGCCCCCTTTTTGCCCCTTCTCTTGTGCAAGTGTTAAACGTTCTCGGAATGGCCCGAGGTTTGCCAAGCGGCCTTGGTATACCACCGGTAGACCGCCTGTCAAGTTTCGTGCCATTTGGAGGTCGTTTGATACTCCAACGGTTAACCGGGTAACCGTTAAAGCCCTCTTTGAGTTGCAGCCCAACACCCCCTCCAAAGTGGCCCAAAACCCATCTAACTCCCTTCCATGCTCTCAGTCGTTCGATCACGATCGTGTGGGCGAAAACCGCACCTCATTTGGACTCTCCTAGCTCCCTCTACCTATAAAAGTGCCTCCCCCTTCCAAATTCGAGGATGAAACCCTAGCCTCCCTCTTCCTCGCGCCGCCGGACATGTCCATCCCGCGCCGGACATGTCCAGCCTCCACCTCACCCCGGCCAATCAGAGGCTGCCATGTCATCTCCGCCGCCTCCCAACCAATCCGGAGCCGCCACCTCACCTCCCTGCGCCCACTTCGTCGCCGGCCACCCGGGGCCCAGATCCGGCCCGCCCCAGACCGAACCGGGCCTCGCCGGGCCCGCTCGTCGCCGCCTCCTCCCGGCGCCCCGCGCCTCCGCCGCTCCGGCGTGCCTCGCCGCCCGCTGCCCCTCGCCGGAACGCTCGGCCCCTCGCCGGAACGCTCGCCGTTTCAAGTGTTTTCATCTTTCCTTTTCTGGAGTCCAATTTCCTCGACCATTTCGTCGGAACCTCCATCTAAATCATCGCATGCTTTAATCTTATTCTTTCATCCTTCATTTCTATCTCATCATCCTTTTGTTACCGGAGTTCTTCACGGTGTCTCGTCAAAATTTAATTCATTCTTCAAGAGCTCATCAAGATTTTGTTGGTGGAGTTCAAGTATCTTTTCTTCTCGCGTCTCGAAGTGCAATTAATTCTCCGTATTCTTTTGGAGTGGAGTTTTGCATTTCTTCGTTCTTCTCAGCTATTTAATCTTTTCCGTTTGTGGTTGGTTATCACCTCATAATTTTGAGATGTTATCCATAAGTCCATGACAAGCTTATTCTTTTCGTTGTTGATTTTCTCAACAACTCCGTTCAATCTTTTCTTCTAAGATGCTTTCAATTTCATTCGTGGTATAAGATGTCATCTTCTTCTCTGTTCTTTTCTTTCAACTCTTTCAATTCTTTCTGGAGGTTTTGTGTCATGTCTTCACCAAGTATCATTTCATCCTCTCAAGCTCGTGTTCTATATCGTCCATCTTGAGCCGGAGTGCTACCTAAATTCTTTCAGTCTTATCCGTTTCTTTTCTCATTCTAACCACTCCGGTTAGAACGAGTAGTTTCATAGTCTATCTTATTCCGTGAGCTTTCGATTCTCGTCATTCTCGTCGTTCCTCTCTTCTTCTCGAGTGCTCTCGATTCTTTGCTTCCTCTCTTGAGTTCTTGTTTCACCTCATCCCTTTCTCTCTTCCGTCTCGGTCCTAAGATCTCGGGATGAGATCTCTTGTTAGTGGAGGAGTGTTGTAACGCCCCGGATTCGGTGCGCCAGGTGTCTTCCAGTTATTCGTCGTCGTTGCCATGTCATTTGCTTGCGTGTTGCACTTTGCCATGTCATCATATGCATTTCATATCATGTCATCATGTGCATCGCATTTGCATACGTGTTCATCTCATGCATCCGAGCTTTTTCCCCGTTGTCCGTTTTGCAATCCGGCACTCCTATGTCATCCGGCGCCCCGTTTTTGCCCCTTCTCTTGTGCGAGTGTTAAACATTCTCGGAATGGCCCGAGGTTTGCCAAGCGGCCTTGGTATACCACCGGTAGACCGCCTGTCAAGTTTCGTGCCATTTGGAGGTCGTTTGATACTCCAACGGTTAACCGGGTAACCGTTAAAGCCCTCTTTGAGTTGCAGCCCAACACCCCCTCCAAAGTGGCCCAAAACCCATCTAACTCCCTTCCATGCTCTCGGTCGTTCCATCACGATTGTGTGGGCGAAAACCGCACCTCATTTGAACTCTCCTAGCTCCCTCTACCTATAAAAGTGCCTCCCCCTTCCAAATTCGAGGATGAAACCCTAGCCTCCCTCTTCCTCGCGCCGCCGAACATGTCCATCCCGCGCCGGACATGTCCAGCCTCCACCTCACCCCGGCCAATCAGAGGCTGCCACGTCATCTCCGCCGCCTCCCCAACCAATCCGGAGCCGCCACTTCACCTCCCTGCGCCCACTTCGTCGTCGGCCACCCGGGGCCCAGATCCGGCCCGCCCCAGGCCGAACCGGGCCTCGCCGGGCCCACTCGTCGCCGCCTCCTCCCGGCGCCCCGCGCCTCCGCCGCCCCGGCGCGCCTCGCTGGCGGCCT
>NC_041393.1:419161472-419164163 GCF_002162155.2 Triticum dicoccoides
CGACCCCGGCCTCGCCGCCCGGCCTCGCCCCGCCTCCCCGTCCGCTGCCTCGCCGCGGATCCGGTCGGGCCGGACCGGATCCGGCGCCCCGACCCTCGCCGGCCCTCCTTCAGTGAAGCTCCGGCCGCCTCCTTCAACTCCGGCGACCTCTCCCGCTGCTTCTCCAGCGAGATCCGTCACCACCTCGCCCGTTGACTTCTTCCCCGAGGTGCTAATTTCCTCTAAGTCCCTGAATCCATACATTATCATACCATATTCATCGCATCGTATCTCTGCGTTCGTAGCTCCGTTTTGTGCGTGTAATATGGCAAATTGTTCGCCTCGACGAGTACTTCATTTCATTCCATTGCATCATGTTCATTTGAGTTCATCTTGATGCCCGAAATGCTGTTGGAAAAGTGCATGTTGCTGTTAATCTGCTGAAACTGTTATAACTTGCTCATTTGTCTTTTTTGCCATGTTTGATGTGTGCTTCCTATGAGGTTGATGTCTACATGTGTTTTGATCTATGCCATGCCATCTTTCAAGAGGTGCTACCCATGTATTTTTGTGAGTTGTGTGCTGAGTGCATCAAGCTTGTTAAGGAGGGTACTTGTTGTTGCTGTTTTGCTAGACAGATTCTGTTATTTTGTGATGCCATGTTAACCTGCTGCTACAAGTCATTTCGTGCATAATCTAGAGATGTGCACTAAGGATGAATTGTTATACATGTCATGCTCTATCCGTTCATGCCCCTGGTTGCCTTTATAGCCTACTGTAGCATGTTGTAATCTTGCTTCAAAGTTTCTAAATAATGTTGCTGTCAACCTGGTAACATTAAGTTCAGTTTTGGCCATGTGCTTTTCTAGTGATCCATGCTCCCTATGAACTTGTTCTTGCCATGCTTAGCTTCATAAACATGTCTTCTTACTGTTGGTTGCCTTGTCATGCCATGTAATACTCTGTGGTGAGTGGTTCAAGCTCACCAACATGCTCACTGATCGTTGTTTCTGCCATGTATGAATCTGTAATATAACTTGCCATGTTTACATGGGTGCCATCATATCTTCTGATCCTTTTTGGCTCATGGTCAGTAAGAGACTTTTGATCTATGCAATTAGTAGATTCATGCCATGCCTTTGTTTGCCATGATAAGTTCCTGTAACATGTTGTTTGATAGCTCTAAACATTCCAACCTGATGTTATTTCCTGATAAGTCTGAAACTGTTAATATTTACAATCTTCCCATGTCATTTTGAGCATCATCTAGTGATTTCTGGAGATAGCTCAGTGTTCATATTTTGTTATGCTTTACCTGTACATCATGTCCATGCCTTTTGTTTTCTTGTTGAGGTGATGTAGCTTGTTGTTTTGATGCTTGCAATATGCCTAGTTGCTGTTTTGGACAGATTGTTGTTATGACTTATATAGTTCGTATGTGTTGCACCGTTGCTCCGTTTTGAGTGTGCTCTATATGAAACTTGCTTATTTTTGCATGTAGATTCATATTACCATGTTGCACCCTTGTTTTGGTGTGTTTGCTTGATGTTTGGGTGCATTTTGCATCAATGCCATGTTTAACTTGTTTTGCTCATATCTTCTAGGCTGTAGCTCCGAACTAAATGAACTTTATATGTAACTTGACTAGAATTTCGTGTAGTTCATCGTGGTGCATCTTAACTTTCTATTTAACAACTTGAACATAAGGTTTATTCAGTTCTGGACCAATTTCGAAATATGCATATGAGGACTTACCGGAATTGTTATATGTTGTTTCCGGCCTCATTTAAACTTGCCTTGATGTGTTGTTCTTGTTTGCATCATCTCTTGCCATGAGTAGCTTCATGTATCTTTGTCATGCATCATACTTGTTGTGCATCATGTCTTGTTCATGTGTGGTGTGTTTACTATGTTGTGTGCTTCTTCTCGATAGTTCCCGTTTTGTTGCGATCGTGAGGATTCGTTCGTCTACGTGTCGTTCGTCTTCGTGGCTTCATCTTATTCATGGACTCGTTATTCTTCCTTGCGGGATTTCAGGCAAGATGACCGCTACCCTGGATCTCACTACTATCATTGCTATGCTAGTTGCTTCGTTCTATCGCTATGTTGCGCTACCTATCATTTGCTCTTCAAGCCTCCCAAATTGCCATGAACCTCTAACCTTTGACACCATTCCTAGCAAACCATTGCTTGGCTATGTTACCGCTTTGCTCAGCCCCTCTTATAGCGTTGCTAGTTGCAGGTGAAGTTGAAGATTGCTCCATGGTGGACAGGGTTTATGTTGGGATATCACAATATCTCTTATATTATTAAGGCATCTATATATTTAGTAAAGGGTGGAAGGCTCGGCCTTATGCCTGGTGTTTTGTTCCACTCTTGCCGCCCTAGTTTCCGTCATACCGGTGTTATGTTCCCGGATTTTGCGTTCCTTACGCGGTCGGGTGATTTATGGGACCCTCTTGATAGTTCGCTTTGAATAAAACTCCTCCAGCAAGGCCCAACATTGGTTTTACCATTTGCCTCACTACCACCTACCTTTCCCTTGGGAGTAATTAACCCAAGGGTCATCTTTATTTTAGCCCCCCCCCCCCCGGGCCAATGCTTGTCTAAGTGTTGGTCCAAACCGAGCGATGTCCGGCGCCCCTGGGCAACCAGGGTCTATGCCAACCCGACGTCTTGCTCATCCGGTGTGCCCTAAGAACGAGATATGCG
>NC_041393.1:419164486-419169137 GCF_002162155.2 Triticum dicoccoides
TACGCGGTCGGGTGATTTATGGGACCCTCTTGATAGTTCGCTTTGAATAAAACTCCTCCAGCAAGGCCCAACATTGGTTTTACCATTTGCCTCACTACCACCTACCTTTCCCTTGGGAGTAATTAACCCAAGGGTCATCTTTATTTTAGCCCCCCCCCCCCGGGCCAATGCTTGTCTAAGTGTTGGTCCAAACCGAGCGATGTCCGGCGCCCCTGGGCAACCAGGGTCTATGCCAACCCGACGTCTTGCTCATCCGGTGTGCCCTAAGAACGAGATATGCGCAGCTCCTATCGGGATTGTCGGCGCATCGGGCGGCTTTGCTGGTCTTGTTTTACCATTATCGAAATGTCTTGTAAACCGGGATTCCGAGACTGATCGGGTCTTCCTGGGCGAAGGAATATCCTTCATTGATCGCGAGAGCTTATCATGGGCTAAGTTGGGACACCCCTGCAGGGTTTAAACTTTCGAGAGCCGTGCCCGCGGTTATGTGGCAGATGGGAATTTGTTAATGTCCGGTTGTAGATAACTTGACACCAGATCCGAATTAAAATGCATCAACCGCGTGTGTAGCCGTGATGGTCTCTTCTCGGCGGAGTCCGGGAAGTGAACACGGTCTTTGGATTATGTTTGACGTAAGTAGGAGTTCAGGATCACCTCTTGATCATTGCTAGTTGACGACCGTTCCTTTTGCTCCTCTTCTCGCTCTCATTTGCGTACGTTAGCCACCATATATGCTTAGTCGCTGCTGCAACCTCACCACTTTACCCCCTTTCTTTCCCATTAAGCTTTGCTAGTCTTGATACCCATGGTAATGGGATTGTTGAGTCCTCGTGGCTCACAGATTACTACAACAATATTTGCAGGTACAGGTTTATCCGATGATCATGACGCGAGAGCGATGTTTGCTTATTTGGAGTCTTCTTCTGCTTCGTCTTCGATCAGGGGATAGGTTCCAGGTCGGCAGCCTGGGCTAGCAGGGTGGATGTCATTTGAGTTCCTGTGTGTGTTTATTCCGTAGTCGGATGGTGCTCTGATGTATTGTGATGTTGTATTCGTGTGGCAGGGTATGCCTCTTTTATGTATCCCCATCTATTATGTAATGTTGATGTAATGATATCCACCTTGCAAAAGCGTTTCAATATGCGGGTCTATCCTTGGTGGGACCTTCAAGTTCCTTTTGGATAGGGTCGCATATTGGGCGTGACAAGTTGGTATCAGAGCCTCGACCGACCTGAGGATCCCCCCTTGATTGATCGTGTAGTTTGGCCGTTGTTGAGTCTAGAAAAAACTGTTTTCGGAGTCTAGTTATATCGGAGAGTAGAAATTCTTTTTACTCCTCAGCCCTTCGTCGCTCTGGTGAGGAATCTTGACGTAGGTGTTTTGTATTACTCCTCTTCCCATTCAAATTTTTCTTTAGGTTCACGCAGTTAGTTTTCCGATCGTTGTTCCCTAGCTCTTTTATCTGGTCCATTTCTCGTCAAGTTGACTCGAGCTTCTTCATCTTTGAGTTCAGTCCTCAGTTGTTTTCTTTTCCCACCCTCCCACCCTTCTTCTTCTCGGAACCGGAGTCCGTAATCGAGTATCCGTCCTACTCGTGCGAAGTCTTTGCTTTCTTTCCTCAGTGATTCCAACCGGTGTTTTCTCTTCAAGATATTCGTCGGTTCCCCCTTCCAAGTTGCCTTTGTTTTCCCGCCCTCCCACCCTTTTCTTCCTGGAGTCTGAGCCTGTTTCGAGCGTCAATTTCATTCGTGCGGAGCCTCTTCAGTCTTCCCTCAGTTAGTTCAACAGGTGAATTCTCGCCTAGTTTGTCATTGTTCGTCTTGTTTTTTTCGTTTCCGGTGGATCCAATTCTAGTTTTCGGTGTTGATCACATTCTTTTCCTCGGCTCAAGTGTTTTCCTTGCTCGTTCGCCTCTCGCCAGTTTATCCTTCCGGAGTGCTCATGACATCTCAAGAGATTCGTCTGTGTTCGAATTGATTCGAGGTTGTCACATCATTCTAATATTTCAATTGTTCCGGTGTATCATCTATCTGTTCTACACCCCTTTCCAACGGTGTTATCTTTTCAGTGGGCCCTAACCCACAGGTCTTTTCCCAGGATCTTACCTGACTCTTCCAATTCCCCTGGAGTTATTCTCAATTCTTTTCAAGTGTGACGTAAGAATGAATTTCATCAGTCAGATGCTTTTCCAAGATCTCTGTCAAATCATTTTCATGGTTGCCTCAACCTCTTCGCTTTTCATTCTCCCGGAGTATCTCAGTAATTTCGGTGGTGTTTCTTGTCGTCATTCTCAGCTTTGAAGATCGAAGAAGAGTTTTTCCTCTAAATCTTGTCCGTTCTCCCGGAGATTCGTGGTGCTAGCTTGATGTTATCCTCTCAAATTGTTTTCCAGTCGTGCAAATTCTTTTCACCCATCCGGAGTATGTCAGGAGTTATTTTTCCATTTCTTTTCACCGGAGGCCATCATTCCAGTTATCGTTCTCTATTTATCCCGGTGCTTCATTCAAGTGTTCTTTAATCAGTTCGTGATCTCTTTGTTCTTTTGCATGTAAATCCCCTCTAGCATATTTGTTCTCCTAATTCTTCCCGGTGATTCAATCTCTTTCATCAGTCATTTTTGAATTCTAACGGTGGTTCGTTCAAGATTCTTTTTTCCTTGAGTATCTTTTAATCCATTCGTTCTTTCAATCCTACCGGTGGTTCATGAAGACCTTCTCAAGTTTGCGATATGTCACTTCTCAATTCTTTTTCAAGAAGAATAAGTAGTATGCAAAATCCATTGCTTGTCATCAATTTAACTTGATGAAGGATAAGCATACAATAAATCTTATTCTTATTTCATCCAAGTGAGTAATCCCTTCTTTCGGAGTTTGTTCTTGAGGAATAAATTCTAGTTCCAAGTGTCTTCATCTTTCCTTTTCCGGAGTCCAATTTCCTCGACCATTTCGTCGGAACCTCCATCTAAATCATCGCATGCTTTAATCTTATTCTTTCATCCTTCATTTCTATCTCATCATCCTTTTGTTATCGGAGTTCTTCACGGTGGCTCGTCAAAATTTAATTCATTCTTCAAGAGCTCATCAAGATTTTGTTGGTGGAGTTCAAGTATCTTTTCTTCTCGCGTCTCGAAGTGCAATTAATTCTCCGTATTCTTTTGGAGTGGAGTTTTGCATTTCTTCATTCTTCTCAGCTATTTAATCTTTTCCGTTTGTGGTTGGTTATCACCTCATAATTTTGAGATGTTATCCATAAGTCCACGACAAGCTTATTCTTTTCGTTGTTGATTTTCTCAACAACTCCGTTCAATCTTTTCTTCTAAGATGCTTTCAATTTCATTTGTGGTAGAAGATGTCATCTTCTTCTCCGTTCTTTTCTTTCAACTATTTCAATTCTTTCCGGAGGTTTTGTGTCATGTCTTCACCAAGTATCATTTCATCCTCTCAAGCTCGTGTTCTATATCGTCCATCTTGAGCCGGAGTGCTACCTAAATTCTTTCAGTCTTATCCGTTTCTTTTCTCATTCTAACCACTCCGGTTAGAACGAGTGGTTTCATATCTATCTTATTCCGTGAGCTTTCGATTCTCGTCATTCTCGTCGTTTCTCTCTTATTCTCGAGTGCCCTCGATTCTTTGCTTCTTCTCTTGAGTTCTTGTTTCACCTCATCCCTTTCTCTCTTCCGTCTCGGTCCTAAGATCTCGGGATGAGATCTCTTGTTAGTGGAGGAGTGTTGTAACGCCCCGGATTCGATGCGCCAGGTGTCTTCCAGTTATTCGTCGTCGTTGCCATGTCATTTGCTTGCGTGTTGCACTTTGCCATGTCATCATATGCATTTCATATCATGTCATCATGTGCATTGCATTCGCATACGTGTTCATCTCATGCATCCGAGCTTTTTCCCCGTTGTCCGTTTTGCAATCCGGCACTCCTATGTCATCCGGCGCCCCCTTTTTGCCCCTTCTCTTGTGCGAGTGTTAAATGTTCTCGGAATGGCCCGAGGTTTGCCAAGCGGCCTTGGTATACCACCGGTAGACCGCCTGTCAAGTTTCGTGCCATTTGGAGGTCGTTTGATGCTCCAACGGTTAACCGGGTAACCGTTAAAGCCCTCTTTGAGTTGCAGCCCAACACCCCCTCCAAAGTGTCCCAAAACCCATCTAACTCCCTTCCATGCTCTCGGTCGTTCGATCACGATCGTGTGGACGAAAACCGCACCTCATTTGGACTCTCCTAGCTTCCTCTACCTATAAAAGTGCCTCCCCCTTCCAAATTCGAGGATGAAACCCTAGCCTCCCTCTTCCTCGCGCCGCCGGACATGTCCATCCCGCGCCGGACATGTCCAGCCTCCACCTCACCCCGGACAATCAGAGGCTGCCACGTCATCTCCTCCGCCTCCCAACCAATCCGGAGCCGCCACCTCACCTCCCTGCGCCCACTTCGTCGCCGGCCACCCGGGGCCCAGATCCGGCCCGCACCGGGCCGAACCGGGCCTCGTCGGGCCCGCTCGTTGCCGCCTCCTCCCGGCGCCCCGCGCCTCCGCCGCTCCGGCGTGCCTCGCCGGCGGCCTCGCCGCCCGCCGCCCCTCGCCGGAACGCTCGGCCTCGCCGTCCTCCGGCCGAGCGCCGCGCCCCCGCGGACGCCGCCTCCTTCTCCCCCC
>NC_041393.1:419169557-419186314 GCF_002162155.2 Triticum dicoccoides
ACCATGGGCGCCAGCGCCGCCCCGGGCGCCTCCCCGGCAGCGGCCGACCCCGGCCTCGCCACCCGGCCTCCCCCCGCCTCCCCGTCCGCTGCCTCGCCGCGGATCCGGTCGGGCCAGACCGGATCCGGCGCCCCGACCCTCGCCGGCCCTCCTTCGGTGAAGCTCCGACCGCCTCCTTCAACTCCGGCGACCTCTCCCGCTGCTTCTCCAGCGAGATCCGTCACCACCTCGCCCGTTGACTTCTTCCCTCCCCGAATCCATACATTATCATACCATGTTCATCGCATCGTATCTCTGCATCCGTAGCTCCGTTTTGTGCGTGTAATATGTCAAATTGTTCGCTTCGACGAGTACTTCATTTCATTCCATTGCATCATGTTCATTTGAGTTCATCTTGATACCCTAAATGCTGTTGGAAGAGTGCATGTTGCTGTTAATCTGCTGAAACTGTTATAACTTGCTCATTTGTCTTTTTTGCCATGTTTGATGTGTGCATCCTATGAGGTTGATGTCTACATGTGTTTTGATCTATGCCATGCCATCTTTCCATAGGTGCTACCCATGTATTTTTGTGAGTTGTGTGCTGAGTGCATCAAGCTTGTTAAGGAGGGTACTTGTTGTTGCTATTTTGCTAGACAGATTCTGTTATTTTGTGATGCCATGTTAACCTGCTGCTACAAGTCATTTCGTGCATAATCTGGAGATGTTCACTAAGGATGAATTGTTATACATGTCATGCTCTATCCATTCATGCCCCTGGTTGCATTTATAGCCTACTGTAGCATGTTGTAATCTTGCTCCAAAGTTTCTAAATAATGTTGCTGTCAACCTGGTAACATTAAGTTCAATTTTGGCCATGTGCTTTTCTAGTGATCCATGCTCCCTATGAACTTGTTCTTGCCATGCTTAGCTTCATAAACATGTCTTCTTACCGTTGGTTGCCTTGCCATGCCATGTAATACTCTGTGGTGAGTGGTTCAAGCTCACCAACATGCTCACTTATCGTTGTTTCTGTCATGTATGAATCTGTAATATAACTTGCCATGTTTACATGGGTGCCATCATATCTTCTGATCCTTTTTGGCTCATGGTCAGTAAGAGACTTTTGATCTATGCAATTAGTAGATTCATTCCATGCCTTTGTTTGCCATGATAAGTTCCTGTAACATGTTGTTTGATAGCTCTAAACATTGCAACCTGATGTTATTTCCTGATAAGTCTGAAACTGTTAATATTTGCAATCTTCCCATGTCATTTTGAGCATGATCTAGTGATTTCTGGAGATAGCTCAGTGTTCATGTTTTGTTATGATTTACCTGTACATCATGTCCATGCCTTTTGTTTTCTTGTTGAGGTGCTGTAGCTTGTTGTTTTGATGCTTGCAATATGCCTAGTTGCTGTTTTGGACAGATTGTTGTTATGACTTGTATAGTTCGTATGTGTTGCACCGTTGCTCCGTTTTGAGTGTGCTCTATATGAAACTTGCTTGTTTTTGCATGTAGCTTCATATTATCATGTTGCCGCCTTGTTTTGGTGTGTTTGCTTGATGTTTGGGTGCATTTTGCATCAATGTCATGTTTAACTTGTTTTGCTCATATCTTCTAGACAGTAGCTCCAAACTAAATGAACTTTATATGTAACTTGACTAGAATTTCATGTAGTTCATCGTGGTGCATCTTAACTTGCTGTTTAACAACTTGAACATAAGGTTTATTCAGTTCTGGACCAATTTCGAAATATGCATATGAGGACTTACCGGAATTGTTATATGTTGTTTCTGGCCTCATTTAAACTTGCCTTGATGTGTTGTTCTTGTTTGCATCATCTCTTGCCATGAGTAGATTCATGTAGCTTTGTCATGCATCATACTTGTTGTGCATCATGTCTTGTTCATGTGTGGTGTGTTTACTATGTTGTGTGCTTCTTCTCGATAGTTCCCGTTTTGTTGCGATCGTGAGGATTCATTCGTCTACGTGTCGTTCGTCTTCGTGGCTTCATCTTATTCATGGACTCATTATTCTTCCTTGTGGGATTTCAGGCAAGATGACCGCTACCCTGGATCTGACTACTATCATTGCTATGCTAGTTGCTTCGTTCTATCGCTATGTTGCGCTACCTATCATTTGCTCTTCAAGCCTCCCAAATTGCCATGAACCTCTAACCTTTGACACCATTCCTAGCAAACCGTTGCTTGGCTATGTTACCGCTTTGCTCAGCCCCTCTTATAGCGTTGCTAGTTGCAGGTGAAGTTGAAGATTGCTCCATGGTGGACAGGGTTTATGTTGGGATATCACAATATCTCTTATATTATTAATGCATCTATATATTTAGTAAAGGGTGGAAGGCTCGGCCTTATGCCTGGTGTTTTGTTCCACTCTTGCCGCCCTAGTTTCCGTCATACCGGTGTTATGTTCCCGGATTTTGCGTTCCTTACGCGGTCGGGTGATTTATGGGACCCCCTTGACAGTTCGCTTTGAATAAAACTCCTCCAGCAAGGCCCAACATTGGTTTTACCATTTGCCTCACCACCACCTACCTTTCCCTTGGGAGTAATTAACCCAAGGGTCATCTTTATTTTAGCCCCCCCGGGCCAATGCTTGTCTAAGTGTTGGTCCAAACCGAGCGATGTCCGGCGCCCCCTGGGCAACCAGGGTCTATGCCAACCCGACGTCTTGCTCATCCGGTGTGCCCTGAGAACGAGATATGCGCAGCTCCTATCGGGATTGTCGGTGCATCGAGCGGCTTTGCTGGTCTTGTTTTACCATTATCAAAATGTCTTGTAAACCGGGATTCCGAGACTGATCGGGTCTTCCTGGGAGAAGGAATATCCTTCGTTGATCGCGAGAGCTTATCATGGGCTAAGTTGGGACACCCCTGCAGGGTTTAAACTTTCGAGAGCCGTGCCCGCGGTTATGTGGCAGATGGGAATTTGTTAATGTCTGGTTGTAGATAACTTGACACCAGATCCGAATTAAAATGCATCAACCGCGTGTGTAGCCGTGTTGGTCTCTTCTCGGCGGAGTCCGGGAAGTGAACACGGTCTTTGGGTTATGTTTGATGTAAGTAGGAGTTCAGGATCACCTCTTGATCATTGCTAGTTGACGACCGTTCCTTTTGCTCCTCTTCTCGCTCTCATTTGCGTACGTTAGCCACCATATATGCTTAGTCGCTGCTGCAACCTCACCACTTTACCCCCCTTTCTTTCCCATTAAGCTTTGCTAGTCTTGATACCCATGGTAATGGGATTGCTGAGTCCTCGTGGCTCACAGATTACTACAACAACAGTCGCAGGTACAGGTTTATCTGATGATCATGACGCGAGAGCGATGTTTGCTTGTTTGGAGTCTTCTTATGCTTCTTCTTCGATCAGGGGATAGGTTCCAGGTCGACAGCTTGGGCTAGCAGGGTGGATGTCATTTGAGTTCCTGTTTGTGTTTCATCCGTAGTCGGATGGTGCTCTGATGTATTGTGATGTTGTATTCGTGTGGCAGGGTATGCCTCTTTTATGTATCCCCATCTATTATGTAATGTTGATTTAATGATATCCACCTTGCAAAAGCGTTTCAATATGCGGGTCTATCCTTGGTGGGACCTTCGAATTCCTTTTGGATAGGGTCGCATATTGGGCGTGACACAACCCTGCGTATATCTTTTTTTTAGATCCTCAGTCCGGCTTTTCTTTCCGAACACCGAACCGAGCATCAGGGGCTACTGTCTATGTGGTATTACATTACATATTTTTAACTTCTTACCTCAAAGCCTGTTAGAAGGCTACTGCAGGCTTCGGTCAGCCCGCTCTTGGCGAGCTGAACCTTCTGAATCACCGCACTCATGATAGTGTGGTGTTCTTCCTCGATGGAAGCGCCTTTGAGCGCTTCCAGCAAGTTGTCCGGCGCCTCCAGTTGGACGGAGGCCGCCGGCGTCACGGTCTTGCCCTTCTTACGAAGGGGCCGCCTGCCGGACTCCGGAACCACTGTGGGTTCCGGTGTGGAGTCCGGTGCAAAGTCCGGGAGGCTGCCTTGCGGTGCCTCCGGAGCCTCCTCCTGATGGGTCCCTTCCTGGGATCCCACCTTGGCGTCCTCAGCGGCGCGAGGGGTGGAGGCAGTCGGGATGGAATCCACATCCGACGGAGCCAACGACCCGCTCGACGAAGCGGGGAGATCGTCATCGGCCGGACTGCAGGCAGTGTGCGGCATTAGAAGGACGCTATGTGACATAAAAAGAAATTATGAATCATTCAGGAATCCGGATACTTACGATCTTGCCGGAAGCCTGGCCCTTGAAGGCCACTCTTCGTCGCCAACGTTGGTGTTGGCGGAGCTGTACGGGGGAATAGTTCTTCCCCTCTTGGACCCTTCGGCCTCCCCTGTTGGGGAAGCCTTCCTCTTCCTCTCTCCCTCCTCTGGGAGAGGGTCTTCTTCCTCCTCCTCACCTTCGGGGGAGGAGTCCGCCTCGGAGTCGTTGGACACCTGAAAGCGGGAACTCTTTCGAGTACCCGTGTCCACCTTCTTGGCCTTCTTCTCCGCCACCACATGCGGTGCCGAAACCAGCAGCCCCGCTAGACGCGCGTCTACTGGGTTTTCTGGCATGGGAGCCGGGCAGATGATCTGCTCGGCCTTCTTCATCCAGTCCTGTCAAAGGAAAAGGGAAATTGAAACCCGCTTAGAGTCAAACAACAAGTGTCCCGTAAAGGGGTAGAATCACTTACCTCGTCAACTGGACGCTGCGAGTGGAATCCGCGATCTTCGGTCGCGGACGCGGGGGCTTCGGCGCCCTTGAACAGCACCCTCCAGGTGCCTTCGTACGTCGTGTCGAAGAGCCCGCTCAACGCCTGGTGCTGTGCCGGATCGAACTCCCACAGGTTGAATGCTCGTTCTTGGCATGGGAGAATCCGGCGGACGAGCATGACTTGGACGACATTAACAAGCCTGAGCTTCTTGTTCACCAGCTTCTGGATACAGGCTTGGAGTCCCGTCAGCTCCTCCGAACTACCCCATAGCAAGCCCTTCTCTTTCCAGGAGGTGAGATGCATAGGGATACCAGATCTGAACTCGGGGGCCGCCGCCCATGTAGGGTCGCGCGGCTCGGTGATGTAGAACCACCCCGATTGCCACCCCTTGACGGATTCCACGAAGGCGCCCTCGAGCCAGAGGACGTTGGGCATCTTGCCCAACATGGCGCCTCCGCACTCCGCCTGCGTGCCCTTCACTACCTTCGGCTTGACATTGAAGGTCTTGAGCCACAAGCCGAAGGGGGGCTGGATGCAGAGAAAGGCCTCGCACACGACGATAAACGCTGAGATGTTGAGGATGAAGTTCGGCGCCAGATCGTGGAAATCTAGGCCGTAGTAGAACATGAGCCCCCGGACAAAGGGGTGAAGTGGGAAGCCCAGTCCGTGGAGGAAATGGGGAAGGAATACGACCCTCTCATGGGGCCTGGGGGTGGGGATGAGCTGCCCCTTGTCGGGCAGCCGGTGCGCGATGTCGCCGGAGAGGTATCCGGCGCCGCGCAGCTTTTCGATGTGCTCCTCCTTAACGGTGGAGGCCAACCACTTTCCTCCCGCTCCGGACATGACTGGAGAAGGTTGAGGCGAGATGTGCGAACTTGGGCGCTGGAGCTCGAGTGCGCGGAGATGGATAAGCAAAGGAGGAAGAAGGCGTAGGTGAAAAGGTGGATCCTTATCCCTTATATATAGGCGGACGAAGACTATGCGTCCCCACCGGCCTAGTAAAACTCGCTTATCCCCCAAGTGTCACCATCGATGGCGCGGTTGGGTTACCCATGTTCGTATTGATGAGAATCCCAGAATAAGGGGAGCACGATCTCTGCTTCGACAAGACGTGCCAAGGAAACCGCTTCGCTAAACGCGCTGAGGTGGTGTAATAAAAAACGATTCAAGTAAAGGCTTGGTAGTGGCATGACGTCATGCCGCGAAATATGTCAGCAGATTGAACTTGTGTACATATTATTCTCTCTACGGTGGAATGTGGAATTTATTTTGCAGAGCCGGACACTGTCCTGGTGTTCACCATCTTCTATGAATTATTCGGAGGAGGAACCCGCCTTGCAATGCCGAACATTATGCGCGCCGGACTCATCGTCATTGAAGCCAGGTTCAGGGGCTACTGAGGGAGTCCTGGACTAGGGGGTGTCCGGACAGCCGGACTATCATCGTCCGCCGGACTCCAAGACTACGAAGATACAAGATTGAAGACTCCGTCCCGTGTCCGGATGGGACTTTCCTTGGCGTGGAAGGCAAGGTTGGCGATACAGATATGTAGATCTCCTACCATTGTAACCGACTCTGTGTAACCCTAGCCCTCCCCGATGTCTATATAAACCGGAGGGCTTTAGTCCGTAGGACAACAACCATTACAACAATCATACCATAGGCTAGCTTCTAGGGTTTAGCCTCCTTGATCTCGTGGTAGATCCACTCTTGTAATACACATCATCAATATTAATCGAGCAGGACGTAGGGTTTTACCTCCATCAAGAGGGCCCGAACCTGGGTAAAACATCGTGTTCCTTGTCTCCTGTTACCATCCGCCTAGACGCACAGTTCGGGACCCCCTACCCGAGATCCGCCGGTTTTGACACCGACAGGCGCCACTACAACAAGGGATACTACCTAGCGGATAACATCTATCTGAGATGGTCCACATTTGTGAAAATTATCTCAAACCCCTGTGACAGGAGGCAAGAACTCCTACTTTGCCAAGTGTCAGGAGGCTTGCAGGAAGGATGTCAAGCGGGCATTTGGTGTGCTCCAATCTCGATTTGCTGTTGTCCGGTACCACATTCTGACCTGGTCGAAATCTCAAATGTCGGAAGTGATGACTTGTTGTGTCATCTTGCACAACATGATCGTTGAGAGCGAGTAGGAAGAGCCAGTGTTTGATACTGAACCATATTACAGGCAGGGCCCTCTTGCCCAAGTCGATCACCAGGTACCGACATCATGGGCTGCCTTCCTCAATATGCATTAGGAGATCCGAGACCCCACATGTGCATCAAAAACTACAACACGATCTGGTGGAGCACCTATGGAGGCTCAAGGGCAACGCCTAGTTCGATGTGTGATGAACTATGAGTTTGCTTCGTTGAACTATGAGTTTTAATTTGTGTTTGAATTATGAGTTTGCTTCGTTAAACTATTTGATTTGTATTGATTTCTGTGATGAACTATGTGATAAAAATAGTTTTTGTTGAATTTGTGCCGAAGTGTGCTGAATTTGGGCCGAAATCAACGGCTGGGGGCGAACTTATGGGGTCGGCTGGGAATCCACTAGTATACTTTGATAATTGGCACCTAGCTGTTCAGGTAGCTAGCAAGAAAGCCTGCATACCACGCGACACGATGCGATTACCAGCGAGCCAAACACAATACGGGTGCGACGGGGGAGCTCAGCTCACACAGCTTCTGCTGCCTGCCATGGCGCTCCCACTCTGTCACATGCCAATCGGATCCACACACACGTCACAACTCACACGTGACACACTACACGGGAACGCACACCCCATAGCTCTACTTCCTGGTGGTTCCGGCAAAGAACGCGAGGGCACCGACGAGCGGCGCATTGATGTAGGTGGCGGGCTCGGACTGTGCGTAGTTGCCACGGTCGTCGTCGAAGCCGTCCCTCGAGTCCGGCCCGCCCACAACGGCGCCGACGAGCACGTTCGGGTTGGCCCCGCCGGCGTGGAGGTACTGGAACCCGGCGTCGCAGCCGATTCGGCCCGGGTGCGCGCGCACCGACGGCATGGACGCACCCCGGTGGTGCGCGCGCTCCGGGAACCGCGCCCCGAACCCAACCATGTACGACCTCCCCGCCGGGTTCTTCCCCAGGATGTAGTCCACCTGCCGCTTCGCCAGCGCCACCAGGTCGGCCGGCGACACGACGCCGCCGCCGCAGGACACGATGGCGCCGCTGGACTTGAGGTACTTGGAGTAGGCGAGCAGCAGGAACGTCGCCGTCGTCACGTACTGCATGTTGCTCTCGCCCTCCTTGTAGATGAGCCCTCCCGGCGTGTACTGGCCGGCCTGGAAGCTGCTCGTCCCGGGGACGAGCGAGCAGATGTAGCTGTCGGAGTGAGCCTTGTAGAGCTGCAGCCCCTGCAGCTTGCGCCGCAGGAACCCCCTGGAGAGGAGCACCTTGGTGCCGACCCTCTTGTCGTCCCAGCTGAAGGAGTAGTCGTCGTCGCCGGCGCCAAGCTGCATGCCGTACGCCTCCACGTACGTCATGTACGACGCGTTGTTGGACGCGCGGTGCAGCCACGACGCCGCCCACAGGAGTTCGTCGTGGTAGCCCGAGTAGGAGCAGTAGAACGGGCAGACCTCGGAGCTGAGGGAGTCGCTGTAGGAGCCGCGGTGCCGGTCGGCGAAGTCGAACACCTCCATGGCGGCGTGGAGCAGGCGGGAGGCGTAGGCGGGGTCGGAGCGGCGAAACGCGATCGAGGACGCTGCCAGCGCCGCGGCCGTTTCGCCGGCGACGTCGGAGCCCGGTTTGTTGGCGTCGACGCGGTAGACGCTGCGGGGCGTGTCCATGTCCTCCGGCCGCTCCCAGCACGCGTGGTCGCGTCCCGGCTCGCCGACCTGGACGTAGAGCGCGCCGGGGGTGGCGGTGGCGGCCTTGAGGAGGTAGTCGGCGCCCCAGCGCACGGCGGCCCTGGCGTGGGGTAGCTCGGCGCCCATGAACTTGCCGAAGTCGGCGACGCTCCACGCCAGCATTGTCGTCGAGAAGGCCATCGGCAGCCCGAACTTGAGGTTGTCGCCTGCGTCGTAGTACCCGCCGACCAGATCCACCTGAAAACACACACGACGAGGTCAATGCCGGAACCGGACCCGGTGACTCACACACACGAACAACGGAGCGAGAAAAAGCGTACATTGTACTGCGCGCCGTCTGTGAGGCCAGAGTCGGCGCGCCACGGCATGCGGTTGCCGGGGGGCAGCTTGCCGGAGCGCTGGCCCTCGAAGAAGATGATGGACTTGGCGAGCGCGTCTGCGTAGTTGAACGCCGCTGCCATGCTCGGAGCGAGCAGCAGCAGGTGGAGCACCGCCACAGTGGCGACCAGGCTGCCTCCGCTCGGCCCCATTGCTCTCTCAGCTCGGTGCAGGGACAGGGCAGGTAGAGGGAGCTTGTGGGGCTACTGCTGTGCTGCTTGCTTGGTGCGACCAGATGAGAGACCGGCCGTATATATAGATGTGGCGGTTAAGTTAGTTTGCAGTTGTACTACGTATCATCGATTTGCTGCGAGAAATGGGGGGGTTGGGGCCGGAGACAAGGCAAGCAGGAGTTCAGAAAGAAAAGCCAAACGAAATTAAGCAGTACTCCTCCAGTGATCAAGCTTTGGATATACACTCTGCCTTCAGGCTCTGAGTTCAGTGTATTATTTTCACCAATTTTGCTTCATCCAAGAGAATTCAAAAATAATTTTCACTCCTTCTTTATGAGCAAATTCGGAGATAAGATCGTTCGTTTCTTGTGAGCAAAATCAGCCGGCAGTTTTGCGAAGTAAAACACCGACCTTTCTGTTTGTTTCTGTTCCCGGATTCTTATTTCAGCTGGTCTGCGTGCCGTGACGACATGATCAACAGTCTCCTTTTATTTATTTTTTGCCTTTTTCTTTTGGGATTGACCCGAGTCTCGCCATGGAAAGCTGAGGCACATAGGCACCGGCCATTGCGCATCAAAAGCGACCGTGCGCAGTACATCGTGATGCTTCTCGCAGGATACGGCGGATGGCCGGCCAGTCTTTGGGGTACGTAGCTAGCTAGGCCATCGGCGGCCGGTCGCTTTTCTCGGAGCAAAGCAAAAGCACGCGGCTGCCTGGTCTCCGGCTTCCCCGTTCCACGGCCCATCAGTTGGCGGTTACAGTCTCCTTTCTTTCTTTTTTTCTTCTCAGCGTGAATGCTTTGCTTGTCCTACGGCCGGCTCGGCATGGACCCATCTCTCTTGCCATGAGTGCATCAGATAATACATGCAGGGTAGAGCCGAGAAGGCATGATCACTGTTAGTGGCAGGCTTCCAATGTAGCCACACCACAACATGGATCATTCAAGTGGGATGGGCCTGCGTACGCCGCCTAATGATGCCCCCCAATTCGCAAGCGCACTTGACTATAGTACTCCCTCCGGTCCTTTTTACTCTGCACATTGGTTTTGCTGAAAGTCAAACTTTGCTAAATTTGATCAAATTTATATTATAAATTATTAGCATCTATAATATTTAATAAATATAATATGAAAATATATTCCAAGATGAATCTAATGATATTGGTGTTGTTATGTGAATGTCTATAATTTTTTATATAAACTTGGTCAAAGTTAGATGAGATTGATTTCAGACAAGCCTAATATGCAGAGCAAAAAGGACCGGAGGAAGTACTATCATACTCCGTACCTTACCCGGGACTTGAAGTGGCAAAACTGCGGTAATGCCATTATGAAAAACTAATCGCGGTGATGTTGCTTGTGTTAACAGCTCCCGGAGCTCGAGGCAGACGCACTTCTTCATGTCCTGGGAACCCGTCGCTTGTCACCTTCTTTATAACTCCGTTTCCCTGTGTCCAGCTTCCAAGCGCAGAGCAGGAAATGGGCTTGGGCTGTGACTGCAAGGAGTGCAGTGTAGCATGAAACTTTGGATCCACTGACTGTAGGTCGCGTGACCAAGCGCGTGAGAGAGAGAGAGAGAAGAGAAGAACGGAAATGGGAGGTCAAGGTCAAGCGGTCAAAACTGACGGACACGGGCTAGCGTGCGTTGCGTGCAGCGGAAAGTTGTGCAGCAGCAGTGGCTATAAAGCCTAGTAGTAGCTCGCGTGCATGCATTCGTCACACTTCACGGGAACAAGGCTTCAGTCAAAGAATCCAAGGAGACGACCTATGGGCCTTTGATCTGGTGTAGTATCCCTCTTCTTTCATATCGTATCCGCACAGCTCTTCCCCGCTGTGGAAAGAAGCTGGCTTGCCTGCACATACCGGATTGAATTTGCGATTTGCCGTGAAAATGAACAGATTTGACTCTTCTCAAAAACTTCAGCACAAAATGAAGGCAGTTTAATTTTTTTTCGTAATTGGCCCTTTTTGCATGATGCCCCCGGCTTAGGGCGCCATGCTAGATATCATGACGCCTTGGCCTGGGACGCTATGCATCATGGCGGGGCAGCTATGTAACCAAGGGCATCGTGTTGTCTGGCATGACGCCCCGGGCCATAGTGTCAATGCTATGTAGCATGACGCCCTAACCCAGAGCGCCATGAAAAAGAGTCATTTTGTGAAATGTTTTAAGATCTGGTTTATTTTGTGCAGAAGTTTCTAAGATCAATTTACTAGCACATATGCTCATGCGTTGCAATGCGGGGGAGAAAAATAAAGTTATGTCCAAGCACAGTGCCTCGCATTATGGGATTTACTACGAAGAACATAGTAGTTGTCCCATCCATCAAAACGTTAAACAACGCAACTTCCAAACTGTGGCACCTGATGATAGGAAGGCGCACACCAAGTTCTTGAAAAAAAATGCACGCATTAATCTGACATCTCTATACTTAGTTGTGCTTGTAATCTCCCATGGAATTCCTACACTCCCTCTTTTAATTATGCACCATGCAAAGTTTAAATAGCAAGTCATTTAAATGAATATTCTATTGATCCTATGATCAATCCTTCCTTTAACTAGACTAGTCAATGTGTACGTGCAATACACATTAATTTGAAAGTATATTAAGTGCATGCGTATATTAAGTAGGATATTATTTGCGTGTTATTATGTGATTAGCACTATATTTGGCATGAAATTAATTTAAGCTAAACGTGTTGAGCGCTCGACATTGAAGCTGTCTAGGTCGTTGGATTGACATGATTTGATGGCCGAGATTAATTGGATCCGCCCCTTTGGGTCTTTTTATATTGGTATAGATAATTGTCTGTGTGTTGCACTCAAAAACTTGTTAAGATTTGTACCCATGACTACACCAATCCTTCTTCATCATACAAGCCCGCACCCGAGGGGCGACTTGGCCGGCGGAAGAAGGAGAACGGGCGGACGAAGGGTGAGGTAGCAAGGAGGTTGTTCCCGACAGTGATGGAGGATGGGGGATGGGGGTGACGAGCATGGACTTTGTGGCAGCACCGACATATGTGATGGCGAGGCAAGAACAAGGAGGTGGTGGGACGAGCCATAAGAGGAAGACGAGCTCCGGGTCAAGGAAGAGTTCATGGTCATCGCCTCGGCGGGCGAGTGGCAACGGGGCTAGCCAGGGCGAACGAAGGCGGGGATCACGCGAGCGGAAACCCTGAGAGATGGTGCGTGATGGATGCGGGAGGAGGGATAGAGACAAGCAAGTCATCACTCGCCAGGGTTCGGAGAGGGGGGTGTTACCGAGGATGAAACGTTCTTCTCTCAAGATGGTAGTTGGCCACAATTAGACAGAATTTGAGGGTCTAAATCAGGTGCTAAACAAAATCAACTAAGAAAACACACATGCATACCACTAGGCAAAGGTCGCTAAATGGGCCGGCCCGACACAGTACGGCCCAACCCATTGTAATTGTGCCTAGCACGGCCCGCTGTGGCACGATTATTAGTCGGGCCACGCCGTGTCAGCCCGTGTGTTGCCTCCTCTAACTCAGGAACGACCCAGGAGCTATGCGGGCCGGCCAAGAGGCATGCCAGGCCCGCTGGCTCGGCACGTTGTTAGCCCTGCTAGGCTGTTTTTTGGGCCGATTTTGGCCTATCGTGCTGATCTTTATGCCATATATATATAATCTAAAAAAAGTAAATGTCCCATGATGTGTTGGCCCGCGTGCCCAGCCTTTTGGCCTAGGCACGACCCAATGCGTGTCGCGTGCCTAGCACATCCCGATTAGAACGTGCTAGGCCTAGCTCTTCACGTGCCATGCCAGCATGCCAGGCCCGACCCGTTTGGCCAGCTTTGCCACTTGGTGGGCGGGACTGGGGTTCATCCCATGTACTCTACAGTAGTTGCATATTAGGATTTTTTGCACTCGTGGATGAACTTGTGAATTTTATTCAGAATCCGAGCACATTTTATGCAGAATCTGGTCACATTTCCCCATGTACTCTAGTTGCAATCAAGTTTTTTTGCACCAACGAAGAAATGGGCTGGGATCGAGGATCGTCCTCGAGATCGATGGAATGCGCGCGCGGCGGTGGGGCCGGGTGCATTCTCCAGAGACTAGGACCAAAGTTACTGTGCAGCCAAGTTCTTGTAGGATGTAGTTCGTTACTGGACTTCTAGTGGACGGTTGTGCGGTGTGGTTAATCGGTGTACGGAGCGAATCCAACACCAGGAAAGAAGAACCGGCAAATCAAATTAACCAAACTAGCTAGGGGCTGTGAGAGGGTGTGTGCCGAAAAGAACAAGAGATCAATGCGCTTACTGTTCGGGTCGTTCACCCACTGGCTTCGCGGCTGAAAATCATATCCAGTCCGCCAAGCATTGCACGGAGATCCAGCCGGGGGTGGCATCGTGTTGTGCGTAGCTTCGGCGGCCACCGAGATCAGCAGCAGGAGGATCACCGCAACCATCTCGTACAACAGCTAGGGGGTATACTTAAGAGTTTCTAGAGTAGGGGGGCAATGGCCCCCTCTGGCCCCATGAAGCTCCGCCACTGGAAGGCAACATCTTGTGTGGGTGGACGAATGCCAAGAATGGACGTATTGCATGACACCACTATGACTGCACTTCTTGCCTTGGTGAAGATTGCCACCTCATGTCCACATGGGGAGGATGATACGTCTCCGTCATATCTATAATTTTTGATTGTTTCATGCCAATATTGTACAACTTTCACATACTTCTGGCAACATTTTGTATTATTTTTGGGACTAAGATATTGATCCAGTGCCCAGTGCCAGTTCCTCTTTGTTGCATATTTTTTGTTTCGCAGAATATTCATATCAAACAAAGTCCAAACGCGATATAATTTATGAAGATTTATTTTGGAATACAAGTGATTTTTGGGAAAAAGAATTAACACGGGACGATGCCCGAGGGGCCCACAAGTCCAGAGGGCGCGCCCCCCTACCCTGGCCGCGCCCAACAGGCTTGTGGCTCCTACGCAAGGCGGTTGGTGCCCTTCTTTCACCGCAAGAAAGATAATATCCTAAAGGAAATTCCCTCAAAATTTCAGCCCAATCGGAGTTACGGATCTCCGGGAATTTAAAAAACGGTGAAGGGCCAGAAAACAGGAACATGAAACAGAAGAGATCAAAGAGAGAGATCCAATCTCCGAGGGGCTCCTGCCCTACGGGAGCCATGGAGAACATGGGCCAGAGGGGAAACCCTCCTCCCATCTAGGGGGAAGGCCAAGGAAGAAGAAGAAGGAGGGGGCTCTCTCCCCCTCTCTCTCCTAGTGGCGCTGGAACGCTCCCGGCTCAATCATCGTGTGAGGGCGATCTACTTCAACAACTCCGTCATCTTCACCAACACCTCCAGCACCTTCACTCATCTATACTCAGCGGTCCACTCTCCCGCAACCCGTTGTACCCCGCACCTGAACATGGTGCTTTATGCTTCATATTATTATTCAATGATGTGTTGCCATCCTATGATGTTTGAGTAGATTTTTGTTGTCATTTGGGGTAATTAGTGAATTGCTATGATTGGTTTAATTTGCTTGTGGTTATATTGCTGTCCTTTGGTTCCCATCATATGAGTGCGTGTGTGGATCACACCATAGGGTTAGTTGTATGTTGATAGGACTATGCATTGGAGGGAAAGAGCGACATAAGCTTATTCCTACCATAGAAATTGATTCATACGGGATTGAAGGGGAACCAATATATCTTAATGCTATGGTTGGGTTTTATCTTAATGAGCTTTACTAGTTGCGGATGTGTGCTAGTTCCAATCATAAATGCATAGAATTGCAAGTAAGGGATGGCATACTAGTAGTGGCCTCTCCCACATAAAAACTTGCTATCGGTCTAGTAACTTAGCCAATTGCTTAGGGACAATTCCGCAAATCCTACCACCACTTTTCCACACTCGCTATACTGACCTAATTGTACTTTTAGTAAAACAATACCTAACTTTTATTTTCACGTTCTTTATTATCTTGCAAATCTATCCCTTTACACCGACAAAGTACTTCTAGTTTTATTTTTGTTCTAGGTAAAGCAAACATTAAGTGTGTGTAGAGTTGTATCGGTGGTCGATAGAACTTGAAGGGAATATAAAATTACCTTTAGCTCCTTGTTGGGTTCGACACTCTTATTTATCGAAGCTACAATTGATCTCCTATACTTGTGGGTTATCAAACCCCTTCCGGTGAATTCCGGAACCCTTCCAAAGCCAAACACTATTATCACATATATCAATCTTTACCCCCGGACCATTTCGTAGCTCCTCATCATGTTCGTGATCTCATCCGGGACTCCGAACAACATTCTGTCACCAACATACATAACTCATATAATACTATATCATCAACGAACATTAAGCATGCGGACCCTACGGGTTCGAGAATGATGTAGACATGACCGAGATGCTTCTCCGGTCAATAACCACTAGCGGGACCTGGATGAAGGAAATATGCCCTAGAGGCAATAATAATGTTATTATTTATTTCCTTAATTCATGATAAATGTTTATTATTCATTCTAGAATTGTATTAACCGGAAACTTAGTACATGTGTGAATACATAGACAAAACATATTGTCCCTAGTATGCCTCTACTTGACTAGCTCGTTAATCAAAGATGGTTATGTTTCCTAACGATAGACACGTGTTGTCATTTGATGAATGGGATCACATCATTAGGAGAATGATGTGATGGACATGACCCATCCATTAGCTTAGCATTATGATCGTGTCAGTTTCAATTCTACTGCTTTCTTCATAACTTATACAAGTTCCTCAGAATATGAGATTATGCAACTCTCGAATACCGGAGGAACACTTTGTGTGCTGCCAAACATCACAACGTAAATGGGTGATTATAAAGGTGTTCTACAGGTGTCTCCGAAGGTGTTTGTTGGGTTGGCATAGATCGAGATTAGGATTTGTCACTCCGTGTTTTGGAGAGGTATCTCTAGGCCCTCTCGGTAATACTCATCACTATAAGCCTTACAAGCATTATGACTAATGAGTTAGTTATGGGATGAAGTATTACAGAATGAGTAACGAGACTTGCCAGTAACAAGATTGACCTAGGTATTGAGATACCGACGATCGAATCTCGGACAAGTAACATACCGATGACAAAGGGAACAACGTATGTTGTTATGCGGTTTGACCAATAAAGATCTTCGTAGAATATGTAGGAACCAATATTAGCATCTAGGTTCCGCTGTTGGTTATTGACTGGAGACGTGTCTCGGTCATGTCTACATAGTTCTCGAACCCGTAGGGTCTGCACGCTTAACGTTCGATGACGATTGGTATTATGAGTTTATGTGATATGATGTACCGAATGTTGTTCGGAGTCCCGGATGTGATCACAGACATGACGAGGAGTCTCCAAATGGTCGAGACATAAAGGTTGATATATTGGAAGGCTATGTTTGGACACCGGAAAGGTTCCGAGAGGTTCGAGCATTTTTCCAGAGTACCGGGAGGTTACCGGAACCCCCCCCCCCCCGGGAGTCAATGGGCCTTAATGGGTCATAGTGGAAGAGAGGAGGAGGCGGCCAAGGTGCCCCCAAGCCCAATCCCAATTGTGAAGGGGGCCGGCCCCCCTTTCCTTCTCTCCCTCTCCCTCTTCCTTCTTCTACTACTCCAACTAGGGAAA
>NC_041393.1:419187065-419211526 GCF_002162155.2 Triticum dicoccoides
CCGGATGTGATCACAGACATGACGAGGAGTCTCCAAATGGTCGAGACATAAAGGTTGATATATTGGAAGGCTATGTTTGGACACCGGAAAGGTTCCGAGAGGTTCGAGCATTTTTCCAGAGTACCGGGAGGTTACCGGAACCCCCCCCCCCCGGGAGTCAATGGGCCTTAATGGGTCATAGTGGAAGAGAGGAGGAGGCGGCCAAGGTGCCCCCAAGCCCAATCCCAATTGTGAAGGGGGCCGGCCCCCCTTTCCTTCTCTCCCTCTCCCTCTTCCTTCTTCTACTACTCCAACTAGGGAAAGGGGGAAACCTACTCCTACTGGGAGTAGGACTCCCCCCCTTGGGCGCGCCATAGAGGTCCGGCCCTCCCCCTCCTCCACTACTTTATGTACGAGGGAGGGCGGCACCTCATAGGCACACAAGTTGATCAAGTTGACCTTTTAGCCGTGTGCGGTGCCCCCCTCCACAGATTTCCACCTCGGTCATATCGTCGTAGTGCTTAGGCGAAGCCCTGCGCCGCTAACTTCATCATCATCGTGCTGGCAAAACTCTCCCTTGACCTCAGCTGGATCTAGAGTTCGTGGGACATCACCGAGCTGAATGTGTGCAGATCACGGAGGTGTCATATCTTCGGTGCTAGGATCGGTCGGATCGTGAAGACGTACGACTACATCAACCGCGTTGTCATAACGCTTCCGCTTTCGGTCTACGAGGGTACGTGGACACACTCTCCCCTCTCATTGCTATGAATCTCCTAGATAGATCTTGCGTGATCGTAGGATTTTTTTTTGAAATTACCACGTTCCCCAACAGTGGCATCTGAGCCAGGTCTATGCGTAGATGTTATATGCACGAGTAGAACACAAAGAGTTGTGGGCGATAACAGTCATACTGCTTACCAGCATCTCTGATGTCTACTACACAACCTTCTTCTTGTAGACCTTGTTGGGCCTCCAAGTGCAGAGGTTTGTAGGACAGTAGCAGATTTCCCTCAAGTGGATGACCTAAGGTTTATCACTCCGTAGGAGGCGTAGGATGAAGATGGTCTCTCTCAAACAACCCTACAACCAAATAACAAAGAGTCTCTTGTGTCCCCTACACACCCAATACAATGGTAAATTGTATAGGTGCACTAGTTCGGCGAGGAGATGGTGATACAAGTGCAATATGGATGGTAGATAGAGGTTTTTGTAATCTGAAAATATAAAAACAGCAAGGTAACTAAAGATAAAAATGAGTGTAAACGGTATTGCAAAGGTAAGAAACAAGGCATAGGGTTCATACTTTCACTAGTGCAAGTTCTCTCAACAATAATAACATAATTGGATCATATAACTATCCCTCAACATGCAACAAAGAGTCACTCCAAAGCCACTAATAGCG
Organism: Triticum dicoccoides; assembly: GCF_002162155.2. Lineage (NCBI taxonomy): Eukaryota > Viridiplantae > Streptophyta > Magnoliopsida > Poales > Poaceae > Triticum > Triticum dicoccoides. The sequence continues at coordinate 419,188,450 of NC_041393.1, forward strand.
GAGAACGAACGAAGAGATTATGGTAGGGTACAAAACCACCTCAAAGTTATCCTTTTTGTTCTATCTATTCAAGAGTCCGTAGTAAAATAACATGAAGCTATTCTTTCCATTCAATCTATCATAGAGTTCGTACTAGAATAAAACCTTAAGACACAAATCAACCAAAACCCTAATGTTACCTAGATACTCCATTGTCACCTCAAGTATCCGTGAGCATGATCATACGATATGCATCACACAATCTCAGATTCATCTATTCAACCAACACAAAGTACTTCAAAGAGTGCCCCAAAGTTTCTACCGGAGAGTCAAGACGAAAACGTGTGCCAACCCCTATGCATAGGTTCATGGGCGGAACCCTCAAGTTGATCACCAAAACATACATCAAGTGGATCACGTGAATATCCCATTGTCACCACAGATAAGCACGGTAAGACATACATCAAGTGTTCTCAAATCCTTAAAGACTCAATCCGACAAGATAACTTCAAAGGGAAAACTCAATCCATTACAAGAGAGTAGAGGGGGAGAAACATCATAAGATCCAACTATAATAGCAAAGCTCGCGATACATCAAGATCGTATCACCTCAAGAACACGAGAGAGAGAGATCAAACACATAGCCACTGGTACATACCATCATCCCCGAGGGTGAACTACTCCCTCCTCGTCATGGAGAGCGCCGGGATGATGAAGATGGCCACCGGTGAGGGACCCCCCCTCCGGCAAGGTGCCGGAACAGGCTCCCGAGAGGTTTTTGGTGGCTATAGAGGTTTGCGGCGGCGAAACTCCCGATCTATTGTTTGCTTCGATGTTTTTAGGGTATATGAGAATATATAGGTGAAAGAACTCGGTCGGGGGAGCCTCGAGCCCCCCACCCTCGTGGCCACCTCGAAGCTTCCTTGACTTCAACTCCAAGTCTCTTGGATCGCTTCCGTTCCAAAAATAACGCTCCCGAAGGTTTCATTCCGTTTGGACTCCGTTTGATATTCCTTTTCTTTGAAACACTGAAATAGGCAAGAAAACAACAATATGGGCTGGGCCTCCGGTTAATAGGTTAGTCCCAAAAAATAATATAAAAGTGTATAATAAAGCCCGTAAACATTCAAAACAGATAATAAAATAGCATGAATGCTTCATAAATTATAGATACATTGGAGACGTATCAGCATCCCCAAGCTTAATTCCTGCTCGTCCTCGAGTAGGTAAATGATAAAAGAAAGAATTTATGAAGTGTGAATGCTAGCAGGTGCACAAGTTTGATCAATGATAATTTCAATCACCTTTTCTAGCATGATTATATGTCATAACAGTAGTTCATCTCATAAAGCTTCTCACGATCAAGTAACAAGCTATTCACATGTTAAAGCATAGACCATAAACTTTCTAGCAAACTTCATTTTCAGTCATCAAACAACTGCAATTCATCTTATTTTCAGGAAGGGTCTATGTCAGAGCTTTTGATTTAGCAAACTTCACATACTCAATTATCATATAGTCTTCCACAATTGCTAACACTCATGCAATACTTATGGTTATGGAGTTTTAATCGGACACTGAGAAAGATAGGGGCTTATAATTTCGCCTCCCAACGTATTCACCTTTGGGTGATGTCAACAATAATATCTCATGCTAACTTACATCCAATTGGATATATATATCAGGATCATTCCAACACGAGGTGCTTGCCAAAGGATAAAATGAAAAAGGGAACTTGAAGACCACCTTGACCACCTTGACTCTTGCATAAAGTAAAAGATAGGACCTTCGCAGAGGGAAGCAGGGATTTGCAGAGGTGCCAGAGCTCAATTTTGAAATAGAGATAAATAATTTTGAGAGGTATGCTTTCATTGTCAACATAACAACCAAGAGTTCCCAATATCTTCCATACTACATACATTATAGGCAGTTCCCAAACAGAATGGTAAAGTTTTTACTCCCCCTCCACCAACAATCACACTCCACGGCCATCCGAAACAATGGGGTACCGTCCATACCAACAACAGTCCTGGGGGAGTTTTGTTTTAATTATTTTTGATTTGATTTTGATCTTTTGATCATGGGATTGGGCATCCCAGTTACCAGCCATTTTTCTCGTGAATGATGAGCGGAGTCCACTCATCTTGAGAATAACCCACCTAGCATGGAAGATACTGACAGCCCCTAGTCGCTACATGAGCGATTCGGGCATACAAAACAGATTATTATTTGAAGGTTTAGAGTTTGGCACATGCAAATTTACTTGGAACGGCAGGTAAATACCGCATATAGGTAGGTATGGTGGACACTCATGGAAGAAACTTGGTTTAAGGATATTCGGAAGCAAAAGTAGTATCTCTACTTGGTGCAAGGAATTTTGGCTAGCAAGAGGGGGAAAGGCAAGCTCAACATGTTTGAATGATCTATGACAATATACTTTAACTGAGATGTGAGAAAACATAACCCATTACGTTGTCTTCCTTGTCCAACATCAACTCTTTAGCATGTCATACTTTAATGAGTGCTCACAATCATAAAAGATGTCCAAGATAGTATATTTATATGTGAAATCTCTCTTCCTTCAATATTCTTTCATGAATTGTTCAAATGACCAATACAATGCTTGCTAACCTTCAATAAATTTACAACCTCTACTTCTTAGATGTGAAGTCATTACTCCCCATGGGATAAGCAAATGAAACATATATAATTTCAGATTTATGACGTTCAACTTATTCAACCATTTACTCATAGGATATAAGTGAAGCACACGAGTAAATGACAAACTACTTCAAAAAAATATAAGTGAAGATCAATGAGTAGCTAAATAATTATGTAACTATGTGAAGACTCTCTCTCATTTAAGAATTTCAGATCTTGGTATTTTATTCAAACAGCAAGCAAAACAAAATAAAATGACATTGCAAGGATAGCACAACTCATGTGAAGAAGTAAAAACTTAGGCTCAACTGATACTAACCGATAGTTGTTGAAGAAGAAAGGTGGGATGCCTAATGGGGCATCCCCAAGCTTAGATGCTTGAGACTTCTTGGAATATTATCTTGGGGTGCCTTGGGCATCCTCAATCTTGAACTTTTGTGTCTTCTTAATCCCTCTCATATCATGGTTTCTCTATTTCTCAAAAACTTCATCCACATAAAACTCAACAAAAACTTGTGAGATAAGTTAGTATAAACCAATGCAAAACCTTATCATTTTCTACTGTAACAAATCACTAAAATTATTATTACACATCGCATACTAAATTTTTCTGCATATTTAATACTCCTATCCTCAAATAGAATCATTAAACAAGCAAACATATGCAAACAATGCAAACATAACAGCAATCTGCCAAAACAGTATAGTCTGTAAAGAATGCAAGATTCGCTATACTTCCCTAACTCCAAAAATTATGAGAAAAATACTACGCTGTAGAAGATTTAGCAGAGCTCAATATGCAAAAAGTTTCAACATTATAACATTCTCTGATTTTTCTAGGAAATTTTTGCAACAGCGGTAAATTTTCAGTTTTCAAACAGCAACATGTATACTAGCAAAATAAGCGTGGTAAAGGCTATCCTTGACATTTTTATTGAAAATATTGATGCAAAACATTATTCTAAATAACAGCAAGAAAATATTAACAAAATAAAATGATGCTCCAAGCAAAACACATATCATGTGGTGAATAAAAATATAGCTGCAAATAAAGTTACCGATGAACGAAGACGAAAGAGAGGATGCCTTCCGGGGCATCCCCAAGCTTATTGCTTTTGGTTGTCCTTGAACATTACCTTGGGGTGCCTTGGGAATACCAAAGCTTAGGCTCTTGCCACTCCTTATTCCATAGTCCATCGAATCTTTACCCAAAACTTGAAAACTTCACAACACAAAACTCAGAAAACTCGTAAGCTCCCTTAGTATAAGAAAATAAAACCACCACTTAGGTACTGTAACTAACTCATTATAAATTTATATTGGTGTAATATATACTGTATTCCAACTTCTCTATGGTTCATACCCTCCGATACTACTCATAGATTCATCAAAATAAGCAAACAACACATAGAAAACAGAATCTGTCAAAAACAGAACAGTCTGTAGTAATCTGTATCAAACATATACTTATGGAACTCCAAAATTCCTACGAAATTAGGAAGTCCTAATAAATTTGTTTACCAATCTATATCAAAAGGAATCAGATCAGAAGAACATTTCTGTGAATTATAAAAACTAATTTACTGGGTGCAAAAGTTTCTGATTTCCAGCAGGATCAACACAACTATCACCATAAGCTATCCTAAAGGTCTTACTTGGCACTTTATTGAAACAAAAGCTATAAAACATGATTACTACAGTAGAATAATCATGTGAACAAACAAAAACAGTAAGGGTAAATATTGGGTTGTCTCCCAACAAGCGCTTTCTTTAATGCCTTTCTAGCTAGGCATGATGATGACAATGATGCTCACATAAAAGATAAGGATTGAAACATAATGGGAGCATCATGAAGCATATGACTAGCACATTTAAGCCTAACCCACTTCCTATGCATAGGGATTTTTTGAGCACAACTTATGGGAACAATAATCAACTAGCATAGGAAGGTAAAACAAGCATAACTTCAAAACTTTAAGCACATAGAGAGGAAACTTGACATTATTGCAATTCCTACAAGCATATGTTCCTCCCTCATAATAATTTTCAGTAGCATCATGAATGAATTCAACAATATAACCATCACCTAAAGCATTCTTTTCATGATCTACTTGCATAGAAAATTTACTACTCTCCACATAAGCAAAATTCTTCTCATTCAGAATAGTGGGAGTATCATAAGAGACTTGAATACTAAAAATTGTTTCCACATTAAAAGAGTAATGCTCAGAAAAAGGGTAATCATAATAATGACAAGTTTTATAAATATAATCATCACTATTTTTATAGCATAAATTTCATCACAATAATCATCATAAGTAGCAACTTGGTCCTCATCATAATCAATTGAAGCCTCTTCCAAAATAGTGGAATCATCACTAAATAAAGTCATGACCTCTCCAAATTCACTTTCATATTCATCACAATAAGATTCAACATCCTCCAAAATATCCGGATCATTACTTCCTAAAGTTGACACTCTTCCAAACCCACTTTCATCAATATAATCATCATAAATAGGAGGCATGCTTTCATCATAATAAATTTTCTCATCAAAACTTGGGGGACTAAACATATCATCTTCATCAAACATAGCTTCCCCAAGCTTGTGGATTTGCATATCATTAGCATCATGTATATTCAAGGAATTCATACTAACAACATTGCAATCATGCTCATCATACAAAGATCTAGTACCAAACATTTTAATGTATTCTTCTTCTAGCAATTGAGCACAATTTTCCTTACCATCATTCTCACGAAAGATATTAAAAAGATGAAGCGTATGAGGCAAACTTAATTCCATTTTTTGTAGTTTTATTTTATATACTAAACTAGTGATAAAATAAGAAACAAAAAGATTCGATTGCAAGATCTAAAGATATACCTTCAAGCACTCACCTCCCCGGCAACGGCGCCAGAAAAGAGCTTGATGTCTACTACACAACCTTCTTCTTGTAGATGTTGTTGGGCCTCCAAGTGTAGAGGTTTGTAGGACAGTAGCAAATTTCCCTCAAGTGGATAACCTAAGGTTTATCAATCCGTAGGGGGCGTAGGATGAAGATGGTCTCTCTCAAACAACCCTGCAACCAAATAACAAAGAGTCTCTTGTGTCCCCAACACACCCAATACAATGGTAAATTGTATAGGTGCACTAGTTCGGCGAAGAGATGGTGATACAAGTGCAATATGGATGGTAGATATAGGTTTTTGTAATCTGAAAATATAAAAACAGCAAGGTAACTAAAGATAAAAGTGAGCGTAAACGGTATTGCAAAGGTAGGAAACGAGGCATAGGGTTCATACTTTCACTAGTGCAAGTTCTCTCAACAATAATAACATAATTGGATCATATAAATATCCCTCAACATGCAATAAAGAGTCACTCCAAAGCCACTAATAGCGGAGAACGAACGAAGAGATTATGGTAGGGTACGAAACCACCTCAAAGTTATCCTTTCTGTTCTATCTATTCAAGAGTCCATAGGAAAATAACATGAAGCTATTCTTTCCATTCAATCTATCATAGAGTTCGTACTAGAATAACACCTTAAGACACAAATCAACCAAAACCCTAATGTCACCTAGATACTCCATTGTCACCTCAAGTATCCGTGGGCATGATTATATGATATACATCACACAATCTCAAATTCATCTATTCAACCAACACAAAGTACTTCAAAGAGTGCCCCAAAGTTTCTACCGGAGAGTCAAGACGAAAATGTGTGCCAACCCCTATGCATAGGTTCATGGGCGGAACCCGCAAGTTGATCACCAAAACATACATCAAGTGGATCACGTGAATATCCCATTGTCACCACAAATAAGCACGGTAAGACATACATCAAGTGTTCTCAAATACTTAAAGACTCAATCCGACAAGATAACTTCAAAGGGAAAACTCAATCCATTACAAGAGAGTAGAGGGGGAGAAACATCATAAGATCCAACATAATAGCAAAGCTAGCGATACATCAAGATCGTATCACCTCAAGAACATGAGAGAGAGATCAAACACATAGCTACTAGTACATACCATCAGTCCCGAGGGTGAACTACTCCCTCCTCGTCATGGAGAGCGCCGGGATGATGAAGATGGCCACCGGTGAGGGATCCCCCCTCCGGCAGGGTGCCGGAACGGGCTCCCGAGAGGTTTTTGGTGGCTATAGAGGCTTGCGGCGACGGAACTCCCGATCTATTGTTCGCTTCGATGTTTTTAGGGTATATGGGAATATATAGGCGAAAGAACTCGGTCGGGGGAGCCTCAAGGGGCCCACGAGATAGGGGGCGCGCCCAGTAGGGGGGGCGCGCCCCCCACCCTCGTGGCCACCTTGAAGCTTCCTTGACTTCAACTCCAAGTCTCCTAGATCGCTTTCGTTCCAAAAATAACGCTCCCGAAGGTTTCATTCCGTTTGGACTCCGTTTAATATTCCTTTTCTTCGAAACACTAAAATAGGCAAGAAAACAACAATATGGGCTGGGCCTCCGGTTAATAGGTTAGTCCCAAAAAATAATATAAAAGTGTATAATAAAGCCCGTAAACATTCAAAACAGATAAAAAAATAGCATGAATGCTTCATAAATTATAGATGCGTTGGAGACGTATCAATGTCATACTTTGATTCGGCGGTATTTTTGGATGAAGCGGCTCAGACCGACATTATGCGTATGCTTATGCGAGACTGGTTGTACCGACGTGCTTCACACATAGGTGGCTGGTGAGTGTCTGTTTCTCCAACTTTACTTGAATCGAGTGTGGCTACGCCCGGTCCTTGTTGAAGGTTAAAACAACACACTTGACGAAAAATCGTTGTGGTTTTGATGTGTAGGTAAGAACGGTTATTGCTAGAAGCCCGCAACAACCACGTAAAACTTGCAACAACGAAGTAGAGGATGTCTAACTTGTTTTTGCAGGGCTTGTTGTGATGTGGTATGGTCAAGGCATGATGTGATATAAATTGTTGTATGAGATGATCATGTTTTGTAACAAAGTTATCGGCAACTGGCAGGAGCCATATGGTTGTCGCTTTATTATATGCAATGCAATCGCCATGTAATTGTTTTACTTTATCACTAAGCGGTAGCGATAGTCATAGTAACAATAGTTGGTGAGACGACAACGATGCTATGATGGAGATCAAGGTGTCGCGCCGGTGACGATGGAGATCATGACGATGCTTCGGGTGATGGAGATCATGAGCACAAGATGACGATGGCATATCATGTCACATATTTTGATTGCATGTGATGTTTATCCTTTATGCATCTTATTTTGCTTAGAAAGCATTATAAGATGATCCCTACTAAATTTCAAGGTACAAGTGTTCTCCCTGAGTATGCACCATTGCTACAGTTCATCGTGCCGAGACACCACGTGATGATCGGGTGTGATAAGCTCTACATTCACATACAACGGGTGCAAGCCAGTTTTGCACACGCAGAATACTCGGGTTAAACTTGACAAGCCTAGCATATGCAGATATGGCCTCGGAACACTGAGACCGAAAGGTTGAGCGTGAACCATATAGTAGATATGATCAACATAGTGATGTTCACCATTGAAAACTACTCCATCTCACGTGATGATCGGACATGGTTTAGTTGATTTGGATCACGTGATCACTTAGATGATTAGAGGGATGTCTATCTAAGTGGGAGTTCTTAAGTAATATGATTAATTGAACTTTAATTTATCATGAACTTAGTACCTGATAGTATTTTGCATGTCTATGTTGTTGTAGATCAATGGCCTGTGCTACCGTTCCTTTGAATTTTAATGCATTTCTAGAGAAAGCTAAGTTGAAAGATGATGGCAGCAACTATAAGACTGGGTCCGTAACTTGAGGATTATCCTCATTGCTGCACAGAAGAATTACGTCCTGGAAGCACCGTTAGGTGTACCACCCGCACCCGCAACTGCAGACATTGTGAATGCCTGGCAGACGCATGTTGATGACTACTCGATAGTTCAGTGTGCCATGTTGTACGGCTTAGAATCGGGACTTAAAAGACGTTTTGAACGTCATGGAGCATATGAAATGTTCCAAGAGTTAAAGTTAATATTTCAAGCAAATGCCCGAGTTGAGAGATATGAAGTCTCCAACAAGTTATATAGCTGCAAAATGGAGGAGAATAGTTCTGTCAATGAACACATACTCAGAATGTCTGGATACCATAATCACTTGACTCAACTGGGAGTTGATCTTCCAGTTGATTGTGTCATTGACAGAGTTCTTCAATCACTGCCACCAAACTATAAAGGCTTTGTGATGAACTATAATATGCAAGGGATGAACAAGACTATTCCCGAGCTCTTCGCGATGCTAAAGGCCACGGAGGTAGAAATAAAAAAGGAGCATCAAGTGTTGATGGTCAATAAGACCACTAGTTTCAAGAAAAGGTGCAAAGGGAAGAAGGGGAACTTCAAGAAGAACAGCAAAATGGTTGCTGCTCAAGAGAAGAAACCCAAGTCTGGACCTAAGCCTGAAACTGAGTGCTTCTACTGCAAAGGGGCTGGTCACTGGAAGTGGAACTGCCCCAAGTATTTGGCGGATAAGAAGGATGGCAAAGTGAAAGGTATATTTGATATACATGTTATTGATGTGTACTTAACTAATGCTCGCAGTAGCGCCTGGGTATTTGATACTGGTTTTGTTGCTCATATTTGGAACTCGAAACAGGGGCTATGGATTAAGCGAAGATTGGCTAAGGACGAGGTGACGATGCGTGTGGAAAATGGTTCCAAAGTCGATGTGATCGCGGTCGGCACGCTACCTCTACATCTACCTTCAAGATTAGTTTTAGACCTGAATAATTGTTATTTGGTGCCAGCGTTGAGCATGAACATTATATCTGGATCTTGTTTGATGCGAGACGGTTATTCATTTAAATCAGAGAATAATGGTTGTTCTATTTATATGAGTAATATCTTTTATGGTCATGCACCCTTGCTAAGTGGTCTATTTTTGTTGAATCTCGATAGTGATGATACACATATTCATAATATTGAAGCCAAAAGATGCAAAGTTAATAATGATAGTGCAACTTATTTGTGGCACTATCGTTTGGGTCATATCGGTGTAATGCGCATGAAGAAACTCTATACTGATGGACTTTTGGAATCACTTGATTGCGAATCACTTGGTGCTTGCGAACCGTGCCTTATGGGTAAGATGACTAAAACTCCGTTCTCCGGAACAATGGAACGAGCTACTGACTTGTTAGAAATAATACATACTAATGTATGCGGTCCAGTGAGTGTTGAGGCTCGTGGTGGGTATCGTTATTTTCTTACCTTCACAGATGATTTGAGCAGATATGGTTATATCTACTTGATGAAGCATAAGTCTAAAACATTTGAAAAGTTCAAAGAATTTCAGAGTGAAGTGGAAAATCATCATAACGAGAAAATAAAGTTTCTACGATCTGATTGTGGAGGAGAATATTTGAGTTACGAGTTTGGTCTTCATTTGAAACAACATGGTATAGTTTCAGAACTGACGCCACCTGGAACACCACAGCGAAATGGTGTGTCTGGACGTCGTAACCATACTTTATTGGATATGGTGCGATCTATGATGTCTCTTACTGATTTACCACTATCGTTTTGGGGTTATTCTTTAGAGACAATTTCATTCACTTTAAATAGGGCACCATCAAAATCTGTTGAGATGATGCCTTATGAACTGGCAAGAAACCAAAGTTGTCGTTTCTTAAAATTTGGGGCTGCGATGCTTATGTGAAAAAGCTTCAACCTGATAATCTCGAACCCAAATCGGAGAAGTGCGTCTTCATAGGATACCCAAGGGAAACTGTTGGGTACACCTTCTATCACAGATCCGAAGGCAAAATATTTGTTGCTAAGAATGGATCCTTTCTAGAGAAGGAGTTTCTCTCAAAAGAAGTGAGTGGTAGGAAAGTAGAACTTGATGAGGTAACTATACCTTCTCCCTTTTTGGAAGTAGTTCATCACAGAAATCAGTTCCCGTGATTCCTACACCAATTAGTGAGGAAGCTAATGATGATGATCATGAAACTTCAGATCAAGTTACTGTCAAACTTCGTAGGTCTTCAAGAGTGAGATCTGCACCAGAGTGGTACGGTAATCCTTTTCTGTAAGTCATGTTACTAGACCATGATGAACCTACGAACTACGAGGAAGCGATGATGAGCCCAAATTCCGCGAAATGGCTTGAAGCCATGAAATGTGACATGGGATCCATGTATGCGAACAAAGTGTGGACTTTGGTGGACTTGCCTGATGATCGGCAAGCCATAGAAAATAAATGGATCTTTAAGAAGAAGACCGACGCAGACGGTAATGTTACTGTTTACAAAGCTCGACTTGTTGCGAAAGGTTTTCAACAAGTTCAAGGAGTTGACTACGATGAGACTTTCTCACCCGTAGTGATGCTTAAGTCTATCCGAATCATGTTAGCAATAGCTGCATTTTATGATTATGAAATTTGGCAAATGGATGTCGATCCAAAGGGTGCTAACAATGTGTGCAAGCTCCAGCGATCCATTTATGGACTGGTGCAAGCCTCTCGGAGTTGGAATAAACGCTTTGATAGTGTGATCAAATCATATGGTTTTATACAAACTTTTGGAGAAGCCTATATTTACAAGAAAGTGAGTGAGAGGTATGTAGCATTTCTAATCTTATATGTAGATGGCATGTTGTTGATTGAAAGTGATATAGAATTTCTGGATAGCATAAAGGGATACACGAATAAGATTTTTTCTATGAAATACCTCGGAGAAGCTGCTTACATATTGGGCATCAAGATCTATAGAGATAGATCAAGACGCTTGATTGGACTTTCACAAAGCACATCTTGATAAAGTTTTGAAGAAGTTCAAAATGGATTAGTCAAAGAAAGAGTTCTTGCCTGTGTTACAAGTTGTGAAGTTGAGTCAGACTCAATGCCCGACCACTGCAGAAGATAGAGAGAAAATGAAAGTCATTCCCTATGCTTCAGACATAGGTTCTATCATCTATGCAATGATGTGTACCAGACCTGATGTATGTCTTTCTATAAGCATAGCAGGGTGGTACCAAAGTAATCCCGGAGTGGAGCACTGGACAGCGGTCAAGAACATCCTGAAATACCTGAAAAGGACTAAGGATATGTTTCTCGTTTATGGAGGTGAAAAAGAGCTCGTCGTAAACGGTTACGTCGATGCAAGCTTTGATACTGATCCGGATGACTCTAAGTCACAAACCAGATATGTATTTTTATTGAATGGAGGAGCTATCAGTTGGTGCAGTTCCAAGCAGAGCGTCGTGGCGGGATCTACATGTGAAGCGGAGTACATTGCTGCTTCAGAAGCAACAAATAAAGGAGTTTGGATAAAGGATTTCATATCCGATCTAGGTGTCATACCTAGTGCATCGGGTCCAATGAAAATCTTTTATGACAATACTGGTGCAATTGCCTTAGCAAATGAATCCAGATTTCACAAGAGAACCAAGCACATCAAGAGACGCTTCAATTCCATCTGTCATCAAGTGTTAGAGGGGGACATAGAAATTTTCAAGATACACATGATCTGAATGTTGCAGACCCGTTGACTAAGCCTCTTCCACGAGTAAAACATGATCAGCACCAAAGCTCCATGGGTGTTAGAATCATTACTATGTAAGATTATTGACTCTAGTGCAAGTGGGAGACTGAAGGAAATATGCCCTAGAGGCAATAATAAAGTTATTATTTATTTCCTTAATTCATGATAAATGTTTATTATTCATGCTAGAATTGTATTAACCAGAAACTTAGTACATGTGTGAATACATAGACAAAACATATAGTCCCTAGTATGCCTCTACTTGACTAGCTCGTTAATCAAATATGGTTATGTTTCCTAACCATAGACATATGTTGTCATTTGATGAATGGGATCACATCATTAGGAGAATGATGTGACGGACATGACCCATCCGTTATCTTAGCATTATGATCGTGTCAGTTTCATTGCTACTGCTTTCTTCATTACTTATACAAGTTCCTCAGACTATGAGACTATGCAACTCCCAAATACCGGAGGAACACTTTGTGTGCTACCAAACATCACAACGTAAATGGGTGATTATAAAGGTGCTCTACAGGTGTCTCCGAAGGTGTTTGTTGGGTTGGCATAGATCGAGATTAGGATTTGTCACTCCGTGTTTCGGAGAGGTATCTCTGGCCCTCTCGGTAATACTCATCACTATAAGCCTTGCAAGCATTGTGACTAATGAGTTAGTTACGGGATAAAGTATTACGGAACGGGTAAAGAGACTTGCCGGTAACGAGATTGAACTAGGTATTGAGATACCGACGATCGAATCTCGGACAAGTACCATACCGATGACAAAGAGAACAACGTATGTTGTTATGCGGTTTGACCGATAAAGATCTTCGTAGAATATATAGGAACCATTATGAGCATCCAGGTTCCGCTGTTGGTTATTGACCGGAGACGTGTCTCGGTCATGTCTACATAGTTCTCGAACCCGTAGGGTTCGCACGCTTAACGTTCGATGACGATTGGTATTATGAGTTTATGTGATATGATGTACCGAAGGTTTTTAGGGGTCCTGGATGTGATCACGGACATGACGAGGAGTCTCTAAATATTCGAGACATAAAGATTGATATATTGGAAGGCTATGTTTGGACACCGGAAAGGTTCCGATAGGTTCGGGCATTTTTCCGGAGTACCGGGAGGTTACCGGAATCCCCCGGGGATTCAATGGGCCTTAATGGGCCATAGTGGAAGAGAGGAGGAGGCGGCCAAGGTGGGGGCGCCCCCCAAGCCTAATCCGAATTGGGAAGGGGGCCGCCCCCCTTTCCTTCTCCCCCTCTCCCTCTTCCTTCTTCTCCTACTCCAACTAGGGAAAGGGAGAAACCTACTCCTACTGGGAGTAGGACTCCCCCCCTTGGGCGTGCCATAGAGGGCCGGCCCTCCCCCTCCTCCACTCCTTTATATACCAGGGGGGGGGGCACCCCATAGACACACAAAATGATCAAGTTGATCTTTTAGCCATGTGCGGTGCCGCCTCCACAGATTTCCACCTTGGTCATATCGTCGTAGTGCTTAGGCGAAGCCCTGCACCGGTAACTTCATCATCACCGTCACCATGCTGTCGTGCTGACGAAACTCTCCCTCGACCTCAACTAGATCTAGAGTTCATGGGACATCACCGAGCTGAACGTGTGCAGATCGCGGAGATGCCATATCTTTGGTGCTAGGATCGGTCGGACCTTGAAGACGTACGACTACATCAACCGCGTTGTCATATCGCTTCCGCTTTCGGTCTACGAGGGTACGTGGTCACAATCTCCCCTCTTGTTGCTATGCATCTCCTAGATAAATCTTGCGTGATTGTAGGATTTTTTTGAAATTACCGCGTTCCCCAATACTGGATGCCCAAATATTCTACGAAGATCTTTATCAGTCGAACCTGTATGACAACATACGTAGTTCCCTTTGTCTGTCGGTATGTTACTTGCCCGAGATTCGATCGTCAGTATCTCCATACCTAGTTCAATCTCGTTACCGGCAAGTCTCTTTACTCGTTCCGTAATACATCATCTTGTAACTAACTCCTTAGTCACTTTGCTTGTAAGCTTCTTGTGATGCTGTATTAACAAGAGGGCCCAGAGCGTCATACGGAGTGAAAAATTCTGATCTCGATCTATGCCAACTATACAGACACCTTCGGAGATACCTGTAGAGCACCTTTATGATCACCCAGTTATGTTGTGACGTTTGATAGCAAACAAGGTATTCCTCGGTATCCGGGAGTTGCATGATCTCATGGTCGAAGGAATATTTATTTAAAATTAAGAAAGTAGTAGCAATAAATTGAATGATCATATGCTAAGCTAACGGATGGGTCTTGTTCATCACATCATTCTCCTAATGATGTGATCCCGTTACCAAGCGACAACACATGTCTATGGTTAGGAAACCTTAACCCTCTTTTGATCAACGAGCTAGTCTAGTAGAGGCTTACTAGGGACACAGTATTTGTTTATGTATTCACACATGTATTTAAGTTTTCGGTCAATACAATTTTAGCATGAATAATAAACCTTTATCATTATTAAGGAAATATAATAATAACCACTTTATTATTGCCTCTAGGGCATATTTTCAACGGCGAGGAGGTGTGTTCAGCCGGGTGTGCAATGGGCGGCGCTCTCTCAGCTGTCGCGCAGCTTCAATGATGGTAGTGAGAGGTCGCATTCGATATGCGTTGGCGTCAACGCGGAGCGGCCGCTCTCCAGCGACATGAATGCGCAACTGACGCCGGGTGGGAAGCGCGCGCGGGCGAGGGTGGGGGCTTTTTGATGGGCCAGGGCAATCAGACGTGGGCGTGACAACGGTCCGGACGTGCGTGAAGCCCCCAGTTTGTCTTCGGTTTGCGGGAGAAAATACGTCCGGACCGCCAAACGGACTGATACACACCCGGCTGCGGGTGGTTTGAGGGTCCGTGTTGAAAATGCCCTAAGGCGATTTTTCGTGGGGTATTGGGATTTATGGTTACCGTCCGGTAACCATTTTTTCCGCGCCTTATCCAAAATCTTGCCGACAAAAACATCTTTTGCATAACGCAAGTGAAGTAAGTACACATGGAACTAAAATTCAATGAAAACATAACGTGAAGTAAAGTACACATACAACAATTCAAGGGAAACAAACATGGAGATAAATCTATAGAAGCGTACATAGAGATAATTCTATGGACGAAAGTGAAAAATATTAACAAACCACTAACAAAAAACGTACTAATTCAACATTAGATTGCAGAGCTTCTTGACCCATACATCGAGCTTCGATTATCTATTTTTTGTTGTAAAATGGAGTTTCAATTATCTATTTCAATCACAGTTCATCCTGGTGATTGGTGTGCGTGTGTCCAGAGGCAGGTTGGAGCGAGCAAATCCTCGCCTCTGCATACACCTTTCCCGGCCGACAGAAATAGCCCTGTTCTGGCGCGCAGTGCGACTCGTCAGAGCAGATGCAGGACCCTTCCATGGCGCAACCCTTCTGGACAATGTTTGGGCACCTGGTCGCTCCACTCGCTAGAGAAGATCCCGTCAGGGTCATACCTCTCCTTCACCTTGAGGAACTCGCCGGTCTTTGCGTACTTGGTGATGGCACCGTCGAAGGCAAAGTTGCGGTTCTTGCCCCAGTGTGGGACGGCGTTGTACTTTCGCAAAGCTAGTTGTTCGAGCTCGTCGATTACATCAGAATGCGCTCGCAGCGTGCCTTCGGTGTAGCTCCGGTAGTAGGTGATGTCGAAGTCGACCGAGTCCTCCACCTTGCCGAGGTAGGCAGATGAGGCCCTGACATAGCGGACGAGCAGACCCATCTTGGCGTCCAAACCACATAAGGCACGCGGGCTGAGGTCACGGAGTCGCCGCATGTCGGCAACCAATGCCGGAGCTTTGGAGAGCCCAACACTGAAGCCAGAGTTGTAGAAGAAGAAGCTCCGGATGCGTGGGTCCCACGGGCACGAGGAAAGGAGCCCGTCCTCCTTGCCGTCAATGCATGTGCCAGACGCCTGGATGCGGTGCTGGTACCCGACCACCGGGTATCCGGTGAAGAAGGAGCCGTCGTTCGTGAAGCCGTACCCCTGCAGCTTGAACGTCGCTGCGGGCACCAGCGCCGCCAGGCACCGTGCGATGTCGTCGCCGTCCTCCTCTAGGCGCTCCTCCGCGGCTCTGGCAATGATGAGCCCGAGCGTCGGGTTAGAGCGGAAGCCGAGGTAGTTGTTGAAGCCATTGCCAGGCGATGAGACATCAACGCGTCCGTCCTCGCGGTAGATGACCTTGGCCTGCCACGGCAGCCACGTCATGTCGCCAAACTCGTGCCGATCGCCCCACACAGCCACCTGCGCCGCGAAGTCTGAGTCGTCGCGCTCCACGAACGTGACCGAGCGCTTGAACATCGGCTGCAACTGCAGAGTAACCTGCACATGACACCAAAGAAGGAAGGATTAGTTAACAAGTTCGTCTACATTTAAGCCGCCTGAGTTTTCCTTGCGTGTACATCGACGCACTGATCTGATCTCTCACGAAACATATGGACGTGAAAACCTACAGGCGGAGACATCGAATGGCTCAAAACCTGGACGAAACCTCACCGAATGAGATTTTGCAAAAACCGTACGTGAACTAACAGCAACGACTAACTAGATCCAATTAAAAGCCATAGTTAAGTAAACTTATCTTTCACTCCAAGGCAATAAGATGGTACTACTCCGTAGTGGTTAATCTCCATAGATGCAACAGCTAATACATTTCACAGTACATACATACATGTATCATGCGCATGGATGGATCCGAAGGAACCAGCACCTGTAGCCACGTAGGTTCATACCTGGGAGACGACGCCAAGAACGCCGAGGGAGACCTTGGTCGCGTCGAGGTCAGGGTGCTTGGAGCCGAGCTCCCTGACCACAGCGAATCCCTGGCTCGCTGGCGCCGGCGTCACGATCCTCATCCCGACCACGTACTCGTGCACGGCGCTGCCCTTTCCCCACAGCGAGCTCCCGTGCGCGCCCGTCGCGAGCAGCCCCCCGATGGTGAGGCCGTACCAGTACGGCGAGTGCGGCAGCGCGAGACCGGCGGCTGCGGCGGCGTGGATCAGGTCCCGGAGCACCATGCCGCTCTCGACGGTCATCAGCCCCTTGGCAGTGTCGACGCTCACCGTCCGGTTGAGCCGCTCCGTGCTGATGATCGTGCCTTCGCGGCCGCCAGGGCAGGCTAGCTTGGGGAAGCTGTGGGAGTGCCTGGTGGCCACCTTCACCTTGCGCTTCATCGCCGCGGCAGCCGCCACGGCGGCCACGAGCTCCTCCTCGGTGCGCGGGAACGTGGCCTTGGCCGCGGGGCAGATGGTGCGGTCCGGGAAAGAGCCATACACGTTGGTGACGGTGCAGTCGGACATGCCACGGGCGCAAACCACCGGCTCCGGCGGAGGGCTGGAGCCGGCGCGGCTTAAGAGGAGGCCCAGGAGGAGAACGGCCGGAAGCAACGACCTAGCTGCCATTGCTGTAACTTCCAGAGCTGGTCCTTGCAGCACCTTAGCATGTACGTATGTGTGCGTGGATTACTAGTGTTTTGACGCAAGGCCTTAAACGGACATTTGATGTATAGAGTTGAATGGCGTCTCGCTAACCACTGTCCGTGACCATTTGGTATGGTCTGTTTGGTGAAGCACAATGGAGTTGCCTTAGATCTATATCTTCAGCAGAGCAGCAAATGTCAAAGTATTCAATCACGTTTATCTAAGCGTAAGCCAAATGTACCAACAGAAAAATGCATGCATGGTGGGTCCCACATGTAAGGGTCATCTGATATCTAGAAGAGGTCGCCAGCTCAAGTATCCTATGTACACGTACCACCTAACAAGCTCTGGCCGATCGACCCGTCTCAAACTGGATCGAAGGAAACAATGACCGGTCGCTGATATCTAGAAGAGGTCGCCAACTCAAGTATCCTATGTACACATACCACCTAACAAGCTCTGGCCGATCGACCCGTCTCAAACCGGATCGAAGGAAACAATGACCGGTCGCTGAAGGAAGACGAAATACGTTTTCCCCAAAAAGAGGATTACGTCGGCCTCAGTCTCAAGCGATGCGCACAATCATTTATTAAACAAAAAGACTATCAGAGTGCGAAACAACATCTTAAGTAGCTAAACGAAGTGTGTAACTCATGTTAGTTTCTCCCGTCATGTTAGGGTTTGCTACTCTCGCCGCTTCTGCCGGCATTGAGACCTATCCCCATCCAGATCCTATCCTCCTCTCCGGAAATGATTGTTCGGACTATCCTCCTCTCCGGAAATGATTGTTCGGACTGCTTCAGGGGTGACCCTCGTGTCGCTGCCTGGTCTTTGCGTCGTTCTTCGGTGGTAGGTTTTTGGCTGTCGAAGGTAAGAGAGTTTCCTGCCCATGTGTTAAGGTTTTGGCCATGGCATTGGGTTCGCAATACAGATCTGGTAGTGTTGATCGGGAAAAGAAAGATCTTGACAAGATGATGGAAAAGCTAGGATTGTCGGAGACCGACTTCGACAATGTGGTGTTTGAGTAGCTAGATCAGCCGCCCGAGAACTCAACTCGTTGGCCATGATATAACTGCACATCCAGAAAGAAGATGGTGAGTTTTGCTTTTACAGGCAGATGCATATAGCCTCGGATCTAGCAAGGGAAGCCAAGTTCTGATCTCTAGGGGATGATCTTTTTACTATTCAATTCTCCTACCTTCGGGGTTGGTGCAAGGTTATGGAGGGCGGACCCTGGACTTTCAGAGGATGCACGGTGATCCTAGCCTCCTATGATGGATTTGCAAAGCCATTCACGCTTGAGTTGTACAAATTTGACATCTAGGCTTAGATCCATGATGTACCCCGGTGGGACGAGCTCTATGAGTTAGCCTGCGAGTAAACGAGACATGTCATCTTGGCACATGGGTTAGCCTGTGAGTAAACGGGACCCCCCCTGCTCCCCTGGGTTAGCTTGCGAGTAAGTGAGACAGGCATGTCCTATTCAGAACGGGCGCCTGAAGCGAACACCTCCTCCTGTGAGCTGGGCCGACGCATCAAGTTTTTTTATTTGCCAGAACGTAAAAACAACGCTAATGCTGCAATTCAAACTGGGGACTTCCTGGTTAGTTGCACACTGCAGTAACCACCCTGCCACCGCAACTAGATATGCTTACTTCCATCTTTTTCTCGTCTTATCTTCCTTTTTGTCCTGTTTTTACTTTTTTATGTTTTTTTTCTTTTTATAATTTCTCTTCTTTCTTGTTTGATGAACATTTTTTCAAAATTGATGATTTTTTTCATATTCGATGAAACTTTTTTCAAATCAATGAACTTTTATTTCATATTCGTGACCTTTTTTCAATATTTATTAACTTTTTTCAACGTGAATTTTTTTCAATATTGATGAACTTTTTTTCAAATTCGGATGAACTTTATTCAAATTCAGATGCTTTCTTCAAAATCGATAAACTTTTTCTCAAAATTGATAACTTATTTTTAAAATTATTGAACTTTTTTGAAAAATCGATGAACTTTTTTTAGAATCGATGAACCTTTTCCAAATTTGTGAATTCGTTTTCAAAATCGATTATTTTCATAATTTATACTGGGTATATATAAAACTACTATATGTTAACTAAAGGAAGATTCGAATAACGCTTTTTCCTATGTGTGGTCAACGGAATGAGCTCGACCTGGTGGTTACGGGCGAGTATCCTGTTATTCTGCAGGAATAAAACCTTTAAAAAATTCGCTGTGTTTTAGGGAAGATTGTTGGGCCGACTCAAGAGTGCTGCACGTGAGCAAGTTGCGACAACTAGCGCTGAAGGTACCCGTTTGTATGCATTTCACAAACAGGCGTCTGAAGCCTCCCTCGCTGGTCCTACCCAACTATTTATTTTTTCTTCCGTTTTGACACTCAAAAAAGGAGCGTGCGAAAGTGTGTGCGATTGGAACCAAACCGGCGATCTCATTGTTGAGAAATAACTCTACTAACATCTACGCCAACCTGTCGCTTGTGCATACGCACCTCCTTTCTTCTTTTTATGCGTATAGGAAATGTTCCACTAACCACAACGCCACCACAACCGGAGTTGTTAGCTGAATCTTTTTCTTTCTTTTATTCTTTTTCCTTTTTTCTTTGATTTGATGAACTTTTTAAATTTGTAATCTTTTTCTTCAAATTGATGAACATTTTTCAAATTTATTGATTTTTTCAAAAATTGGATGTTTTTTTTTCAAATTTGATGATTTTTTAAAAAATACATGAACTTTTTCAAATTTATGAACTTCTTTTTGAAATTGGATGAACTTTTTTAGAATTTGTTGAACTTTTTCAAATTTGCTGAACTTTTTTTCAAATGTGATGAACTTTTCTTCAAAATGTGAAATTTTTTAAAAAAATTGGTGAACCTTTTTTAAAATCAGCGATTTGTTTTCAAGATCGTTGAACTTTTTTTTATTTTGATGAACTTCTTCGTCATAATTGATGAATTTTTTTCAAATTCGATGAAATTTTTTCAAATCCGACGAACACTTTTCAAAATCAATGTTTTTTTTTCCAAAATTGATAAACTTTTTTCAATTTTTTCATTAAAAAAATCACAAATATGCTAGTAATTTGTGATCTTTTTATTTTAGTACTTCTTTATTAGAATAAATTGTTTCTTTTTCATTGTTTTACCCTAAAATTACTTGCATTTTTTGCCAAAACAAATTAGGTGGATAAACAGTTAGCTAGCAACTGCAGATATAGAAACAATTAGCGAGACAGTCAACTTAAAAAAAAGTGCACAGTCGGGAAATATCAAACGAAACAGTCAGCCACCAAATGGGCTTCCAAAAAGGAGTCTACTAAAGTTCTTTGTAGGCGCTAGAACTAGCAATTGGCGCTGAACGCGCCCGTTAGGAGCGGTGTTTCCTATTTGGAGTTGTAAGCGTCTGTTAAATGCTATTTCACTACCGGGCGCACACCCTCCTTCGTTCTGCATTTGGCCCATTTATGTTTTTTTTCTCATTCCTTGAAACATCAAGGAACACTGTACGTGGGATTCGATCTCAAAACTTTGCGGTTCAGTCCTAACCACGGTAACCAGGTCGGCCACAACATGTTTCGGTTTGCATATCTGTTTTCCTTCTTTTGTTGTGCCTTAACGTCTAGAAGCTTCCGATCAGGTTTTTCTTTTTTTAGTTTTCTAGACGTTTTATATTAGGTTTTATCTTCTTTCCTTTTTCTATTATTTCCATTTTTCCTTTCCTTCAATATTTTGAAATGCATGAACTTTTTTTATATCTGAATACTTTCTTCAAATTTATAAACTTTTTCTCAAACGTGAACTATTCTTAAAATTTCATGATCTTTTTTTCTAAAATCGACAAACTTTCTTTCCAAGTTGATGAACTTTTTTTCCAAATCGATGAACTACTCTTCAAATTCATGATGTTTTTCCAAAATAGGTGAACTTTTTTTATTATCGATGAACTTTTTTTTCAAACTTGTGAACTTTTTTTCATTACGAAAGACCTTTTACATCAAATTCGATGAATTTTTTTCAAACTGATGAACCTTTTGCAAAATGGATGAACTATTTCCAAAATTGATTTTTTTAAGTTGTTGATTTTTTTTAAACTTTTTTGAAACAAATGAACTATTGAGGTTCTGAGATCGAATCCCAGGTACGCCCTTTTTTATGTTCGAAGGAACGAGAAAAATACATAAATGGGCCAAGCCGAGGTCGAAGGGGGTGTGCGCCTGGTACGTGCAACGCCAATAGGAAACATCGTTAGGAGCTCCCACTAGGTTGAGTTCATTATAGGTCACGGAAGCGTGCTAACGGGCTAGCCTGTGAATTCGTGATCCGTTGGCCAGCTTTGGTCTGGCCGCGACCTCCTTCCGATTTCTTGAACAACGCAACACGTACGGGCGTATGGGCTCACATCCCATTCAATCAACTATGTATCCCTCTTCCTTAATTCCTTAATCAAGTATTTTTATTACTATTATAACATCATTATCGATCTTCTCCATTCTCCAACGTATTAGCATTTTTTATGAAAATGTCTCAGTGTTAGGTGTGACATTTGAAATCCTACTCAAAGTACGGTTTAGTTAGGTATGTGTGATTTGAATCTACAGGTCGGCTGTCTGCCAGGCATAAACATGCCAGAAAAATATCCAACACTGCATGCATGGGAATTAAATATAAAGACGAGCTTAAGAAAGGTCATGAATCTGATATACTTGTTCATCCTAGAAATTGCACGGAGACCCAAAACTAGATTTTTTTCTCACTTCTCAAAACTCCATGATCTCAGCTAAGCTAGCACACAAAAGATTGGCTGAAGCAACTTGATGCAAGGAATATTGAGCTGCATGATGCAAAATCCAGTTATTACACTACAAAAAAAGACACATCCGTGACATTTTGGGCCGAACGAATTCTTTTTCTGTCATACATATGACACTTCTATGACGATAATTGTGACAAAACCCGATATCATCGTAGATGTGGTGGGCTCCTACTTTTATGACAAAAAATCATGAAAGAAAATGGGTTTTTCGTCCTGGGCGGGCCGGAGACGCAGCTGCATTACATTCTTTGGGCCGTCCATGACGGAAAAAACCGTGGTAGAAGCGAGGGCGAGGAAAATTTCGGGGAGTTCCCGGTTACGGTGAGAGGTCGGGGGCCGAGCGATGCGCGTTTCTCTCGTACACGTATGCGCGTGTGTGCGAGGCGTTGGCTCTAACTGAACCCGAGCGAGGCGTTGGGCTCTAACTGAACCCGAGCGATTGCACTGCAGGCTACGCGTTACTGAACCCGAGCGATCGATCGATGGCTGTTAACCGAACCCGATCGAGCGATTCCTTCGCTACTGCTGCTAACTGAAGTCGATC
>NC_041393.1:419212385-419217368 GCF_002162155.2 Triticum dicoccoides
GATCAACAGGACCCCCCGTTTCGACCGTAGGAGGTCCGTTTCCTCCATTTTGCAGTACGCCACACCCCTCCCGATCAAGAGGACCCCCGTTTCGACCGTAGGACGTCCGTTTCCTCCGTTTTGCGGTACGCCAGACCCCTCCCGATCAATAGGACCCCGTCCGAGCGTAGGAGGTCCGTTTCCTCTGTTCTATGGTACGCCAGGCCTCGTTTCCATCGCCTGTTCCGTCCAAGCCCTCCCGATGAACACGACCACACATTCCGTTCCGACCCAGCCGGTTGGCTCCCACGCGTTCCGTTGCCTCCCGATGAACACGACGCATTCCATTGCCTTCCCATGAACACGACGCATTCCGTTGCCTCCCCATGAACACGACGCATTCCGTTGCCTCCCCATGAACACGACGACGACGCTGTTTCTCCGTTCCGACCCAGTCATGTACATGAGCCCTAGCCGTACGTATGCGCGAGTAGGCGTTCGAGACCCCGCCCGTATGTACGTACGTGGCCGTATTTTCTTTCTTGCACCATGTACATGCTACATGCGCGCCTCTACTACGGCACATGCGCGCCTCTACTACGACATGTGCGCGCTTCTACATCGACCAGTATGTACGTACACATTCGCGACCAGAATGACAACGCTACGTACGCTTCGACCAGGTGGGTCCCGACTGTCAGACACTTCCTTGCGTGCGAAGATGTAGCTGGTGGGTCCCAGCAGTCAGGGGGCGAATCATTTTTTTTGCCCAGACACACTTCCTTGCGTGCGAAGATGTAGCTAGTGGGTCCCAGCAGTCGGGGGGCGAATCGTTTTTTTTACCCGGACGCACTTCCTTGCGTGCGAAGATGTAGCTGGTGGGTCCCAGCAGTCAGGGGGGCAAATCGTATTTTTTGCCCGGACGCACTTCCTTGCGTGCGAAGATGTAGCTGGTGGGTCCCAGCAGTCAGGGGGGTGAATCGTTTTTTTTGCCCGGACCCACTTTGTTGCGTGCGAAGATGTAGCTGGTGGGTCCCAGCAGTCAGGGGGAAACGTTTTTTTCGCGAAATACAGTGGCCCGTCCGGTGGGTCCCCGCTGTCAGGTGGAGGAATCATTATTTTGCGCGTAATAAGGAGGCACTTCCTTGCTGCGGCCGTGGACCCAGCTGTCAGCCTCTCCACTTACAGTCCATGTCTGATGGAAGTCGTTCCTTGACCATGTTGACCACGCCGCGCCGAGAGCACCACGGCGGTGGACGACGGCGAGGCCTAGGAAGGGGACGACTCAGAGCCGGGGAAGACGCAGTAGTGGATGCCCACGCGAAGAGGAGTATGAGGGTTCACTGGTTCGGCTGCGGTGTGAGGCTGCTGTCACCGCAGAATAACAGGGGGTGTGGGTGAGTAGAGGGATGGCCTGGCCAGCGGTAGGAGTAGTAGGGGGCGGTGAGGCCTCCGCGGCATCACAGCCGGCCACGGGAGGCAGGAGCATGCGGCACGACCGGCGCTGGTTTGGGCGGCTGGAGCAAGAAGACCAGAGGTTGAAGAAGCACTACGGCCGTTGGATGAACATCGTACGGTAACAGGAGCTAGAATCGTTAATATTGACTAAGTTGACAAAGCCCTCCGTCCCCGTCAACTTGGTAGGCCCACAAGTTAGCCTCTCATTATGCTGGGTTCCAGCTGGCAGGGGGAGTATTCATTTTTTTTGTGCATAATAAGGAGGCACTTCCTTGCGTGCGAAGATAGCTGGTGGGTCCGACATGTCAGCGGGGGTCACGTTGTTTTCGCGAAATACATAGGCCCTTCCGGTGGGTCCCAGATGTCAGGTGGAGGAATCATTATTTTGCACGTAATAAGGAGGCATTTCCTTGTGTGCGGCCATGGACCCAGCTGTCAGCCTCTCCATGCACAGTCTACTTCCGATGGTGTCATTCGTTGACCACATTGACCACGCCGCGCCGAGCGCATCCAAGGTGGTGGACGACGGCGAGGCCCCGGACAACAACGAGCCAGAGATGGGAAGACGCGGGAGTAGATTTGCTGACGGAGAGGTGTACGAGGGTTAACTGGTTTTAGTGCGGTGTGGTTCGACAGTCGGTGGAGAAGAACATGAGGTGTGGAGGGATGGAGGGATGGCCTGGCCAACGGTGGAGTATCGCTTCATAGCGAAGCGTGCTAAGCAGAGCTGCTAGCAGGAGGAGGCAGGAGGAGGTCCCGGTGGCGCTGGAGGAAGAAGACGAGAGATTGAAGATGGATGTCGGTCGTTGGATGTAAATCCAACGGCTAATATGTCAGAATCATTTGTTGACTAAATTGACAACGACTTGCGTTGGCTTTGACCTATTGGCCCACATTTCAGCCTCCAAAAATGTGGCACGTATTCAACCCATTTTTTCAGAATTTACAGTCTTTTTTTTGCGTGGTAGAATTTACAGTCAATTTGATCTTTTTTTGAATTACAATCATTAGCTGGGCTGGGTGAATAAATAATGTAGCGTCCATGCGGCCCATTTATTTTATTTCCTAAAAAATTACAGGCCATTTGCACTTTCTCAAAATACACGATTTTGTTGGGCTGATTCTAATTATAATGTTGGGTTGGGCCAGCAATGTTATCAAAAAATAAAAAGGGGCTGAGCATTTTGTTATAAATATATTTAAATAATAAGTGATATTATTACATTCGTCCTTAAATCTTACCAAGCTTTTGTACACAATCACTAGGATTTTCGTGCCAAAACAATCCAGGATTTTATTTGTTAAGAAATTATTTGTATAAGTTAATACAATGTGGGATATTGTTTTCTTACATATGTAAGTATCTGTTAAATATATGATGAGAATAAAAATAATATATAATAACATATAAAATAATTTAAATATATAATATAGTTAGAAGGGAAACATAAGTTGAACCTGGCGTTCCTATTCTTATATAGAAAAATAGAACAGACCTCTGCGTTTTCTTCAAAAAAATACATAAATTGGGCTGCCAAAAATAAAACCTCGGATGGGAGGTCCATAGGCCGGTCAATACATGACGGCCCTAAGAAAATACAAACATGCCTATGGACCTCCCATCCGAGGTCGTGGGCTGCGCATGTTAAAAATGAAAGCCTAGACAAGGCAGCCCAAAACCACGTCCAACACTTGCCAAAACTTCGTCCCTCGTTTTCTCTGTGTTTCGCACACTCGATATTGTGTGGGCATTTTGACTGTGCATCATATGAACATGTGCTATGCATGAATGTTGATCAGCATGATGTTAACTGGCTGGTAGTTCCATTTTCGACCATGAATAAAACTTCTAACATGATGTTAACCCTTTTTGAAAAGGCCGTGTTAATATAAATGCTCTGACTCTGAAAGTTGTAGTTTCTTATCTGAAACTGAACTTGCAGTTTCTTATCTAAAACTGAAACTTGCAGTTTCTTCTCTGAGAATCACATTGTCTGCACTTTTATACTCCTATGAAACTACATTTTTTAAGTGCTAAAAATAGATCTCTAGAATTCATAAAATACTTCATATGCTCAATACTGCAAATCTGAAATTCAAAAGACATTCATATCTGAAAGTAATCTCAAAATACACAACACAAAACACAATTCACAACCTGCAAATACTGACAACCCTAAGCTCCTCCTGACAATTCACAACCTATCCGACTATTGGGCTGGGGGGGGGGGAAGCCCCCTCCTATTCCTCGGCAGCAGACAGCCGCCCCGTGAGACGATGTGAACGGCGAGGGAGACGATGGCAGGGAAGCGTCGTCGGGCCAACTGCTTTTCTCCTCTTGCAGTTGGGTTCGGTCGAGGAAGACTCCACCGGCTCGCTCTGGCAGGACACCCTCACAAACGGCACCCTGTAGATGCTCGATCCTTCAATCTCTGGTGGATGCTCCATCTGGGATCGATACTCCCACCACCGCTCCCTCACGATCGGATTCGGTGAATCTGTTTGCTCCATGGCCCAGAGGAGCAGCTCTATGTACTCCGGCGCGACTCCCTTCGGGAGTATCGCCGCCTTTTCGCTCTGTTGCAGATATTTGGCCATGGATGTGGCCGTCGCCGCTAGTTGGTCCTTGTTGTCAAACCAAGACTGTATCTCCAACATCCTAGCTAGCTTCACAGGGTCGCCGTCTGCGATCGTCATGTATCGGTTGTACTCCTCCATTGATCTACTTCTCCACAACACCTTCACTCGTCGGCAGTGGTTTTTGAATGGAAGAGGAGAGGAGCAGCGCTGGTTTTGGATTAGAATGGGAGAGGAGCGACGCTGGTTTTGGACTGGAACAGGAGAGGAGGGGCGGTGGTTTTGAAATGGAAGAGGAGAGGAGCGGCGCTGGATTTAGATTGGAACAGGAGAGGAGCGGCGGTGGTTTAAGAGGAGAAGAGCGGAAGAGCGGCGCTGGTCTTGAAAGTATTTTTTTTGTTGTTTTGTGTATTTTGGGTCAAAGATTGACCACGTACTGTATTTGACAAGCAAAATGTGAATGCATGTCACCGAAAATTGTATGTTTGGTTTGTATCTGAATGTACTTTCAAATTATATTATTTTTGCAACGTATAACATATATTTTATGTGTGAAAATCATGGTTAATTATGACCCAGAATAAAAGGGAGACTAGTTAATGTGGGGTCGCTTTCTTAATTGAAGGGTAAATTGATTTTGATTTTGATCCAGTCACAGCGCGCCGGCCATCTCGTCCAATGCTAAATCGCTGTCGCACGCTCCTCTCCCTCTTCTCCATTGCAAAACCACCTCATCTCCTCTCCATCATCTCCATTCCAAAACCACCGTCTCGCCTCTCCCTCTTCTGATCTTCTCCATTACAAAACCACCTCCTCTCCTCTCCATCATCTCCACTCCAAAACCACCTCCTCTCCTCTCCATCATCTCCATTCCAAAACCACTGTCTCGCCTGTCCCTCTTCTGATCTTCTCCATTGCAAAACCACCTCCTCTCCTCTCCATCATCTCCATTCCAAAACCACCGTCTCG
>NC_041393.1:419217609-419229562 GCF_002162155.2 Triticum dicoccoides
AAAACCACCTCCTCTCCTCTCCATCATCTCCATTCCAAAACCACCATCTTTCCTCTCCCTCTTCTGATCTTCTCCATTGCAAAATCACCTCCTCTCCTTTCCATCATCTCCATTCCAAAACCACTGTCTCGCCTCTCCCTCTTCTGATCTTCTCCATTGCAAAACCACCTCCTCTCCTCTCCATCATCTACATTCCAAAACCACCGGCTCGTCTCTCCCTCTTCTCTATTGCAAGACCACCGTCTCTCCTCCCATCTTCCAAAGCTAGCACCGGACCACTCAGAAGGACATCTATGGAGAGGATGCAACAGCGAATCAGGCAGATCGCCGGCGGCAACCAGGCAAAGTTAGCCAGGTTGAAGGAGATCCTTAGTTGGTTTGACAATGAGTGGGAGATTTCGAGGACGGTGCGGGCCATGTGGCAATGTATGCGAAAGAGCGAGACGGCGGCGATGAGGGTGGTGATGCAAATGTACTCCTCGGCGGCAGTCACGCCGCAGTCCTCCGAGTTCATCAAGTATCTCCTATGGGCAATGGAGCAGACAGATTCGCCCGAGGCGACAGTCAGGTGGAGGTGGTGGGCGTACAGGTCGAAGGTCGAGCACCCAGAGGATAACGAATCGATCGAGTATGGTGTGCCATTCGTGAGGGTGCAGAGCCAGCCGGAGCCACAGGAGTATTCGTTTCTCCATCGCAAGAGGAGGCCGGATGGTGCGACGTTGCTTCCCCGTCGTTCTCCACGGTTCCCTCGATGCTCGCCTCGTTTCAACGGCGGCGGTAGGGTTTAAGGTAAGCTTCACACTAACCTAATCTTCCACCTGCTCATGCTTAAAATCAGTGTGACAGCTAATGAAAATCATGCTTACAATCAGTCTCTGAGTACTACGCCAATCAGCCTAAAATAGCTCTGGACCTTTGGGTCAAAGTTGTGACATAGTGTACAAATAAAGAAAAATAGATTGGTGCTTCTTTCAGAAAAGAGTACTCCCTAGAAAAATGCCAATATAAGCTACTAGTATTTGGTTAGAGGATTTGCTGCCGAGAAAGATCCGTCCATAAAGAGCGCCACACATCCCACTGGTGGTGATGGATGCCAATGCGTGCATGCAGCATGGTTGGTGTCGGTAATTTTTACTTGGCACACCTCGCACTCTGCATATATGCCGGTTCCATACGTACATTTGTGTAGTTCCACCAAAATGCAGCTGAATAACCCTGTTTGCACAGATAATGAAAAACGTGATTACATTATAGTGACACTAGTTGATGAAACACACAAAATAAATAG
This sequence comes from Triticum dicoccoides, assembly GCF_002162155.2. NCBI lineage: Eukaryota > Viridiplantae > Streptophyta > Magnoliopsida > Poales > Poaceae > Triticum > Triticum dicoccoides. The sequence goes on from NC_041393.1 coordinate 419,218,898, forward strand.
AAGAAAATATTGCGATAGTATCATAGTATGCCATGCTGCGAGGGCGAGATGGGCCCTACGACGCCTCATACAGTACGCCTCATACTAGACATCGTCCCAAGTCTCCCAGATACACCTTCTGCTAGTGATGAACATTAGTGTACAACGGTAGTACAAGGAGGCGCCTTGAGACATTCAAATCTCTATTTTTGTACATATCAACTAAAATTAAGCACCCCAGTTTGCAGAAACGCTTAAACATTAACAATGGGACTAGTTGATGAAACATACATTAACAAAGAGAAGCACTTTCTTTATCTACATTGGAAATGAAATGATAGAGATGACACTTGCTCTATTTTAACTGTATTATTACTTCATTTTATCAGTAACAGTAGGGTTGAGCAGGTGGCAAACGAGGTGTACCGTGCGTCACAAGGATGGAGGCCGGGGGTGCTTAGACTGGGATGCTGAAGCTGGCTCTTTCAGTCGCCAACATGGATGATTCAATTCATGGGACCTTTTGGTGCAGTTCACCTAAAATGAAGCAATGTCCCGTGAGCTAGCAGCTTCTTCTTCAATTTTTTTTAAGAAAAGGGCTCCAGCCCCGGTTCCATTTCCATCAGAAAACGAAACCCACAGAGCTTATTCTTCATTAGTTGCAATAAAATTGAGCAACATCAAGGTTGGTTGTGAAGCTCCTGGAATGCTCAACTATAATTTGGATATCATTTGTGCAGTTCAACTAAGATCGAGCAGGAAATGTATATCTCTATTTGCACAAAAAAGGTGGAAAGGAGGGTGACTAACAAGTGATGAAACATGCATCAAATGAAAAGAAGCATGTTCCTTATCTGAATGGCAATCCTACAAGGACAGTAGCAATTTCTAAAGCAGTGGCATTGCTAGATATTAGTGTGGGCATTAGGATTAACTATGACAATAATTAAATACGACATTACTTTGGGCACGGGAGAGTAGGCGGACCAGGACAGTTGCATTTTTCTAACAAAAAGAACCAACTTATCTTAATGGGAAATTTTAGCAGGACATGTAAAGAAGTGCCATTGATTCATATTACTGGAGGCATTACATTGAAAACAACATTGGTTTAACATGTCCTTACTTTTAACAGTGCGACCGCTACATTTTACCAGTGGCATTACATAAGAGTGGCTCAGGGCAACAAACATCAGAACAGGATATCTGGGTTGGTCCCACTTTTGTTCGGTATAGCCACCTTATACTGTGTGAGGCTAGCAAATCTAGTGCTGGACTTACTCTGTTGACTTGTCCCCCAGTCCCCACTTTCTTTCCTTTTTCAAGCAATAGATCGGGTCTATATTGAGTTTGTACTGTGTTTCCCTTTATTTCCCTAGTAGACCTAGAGACCAGTTGGATAGCCAGTCTCTGCTACTTTTCGCCCCCATTATTTCCTCTTTCGACTAAGTCCTAGATTCAGGTAACAAATCCTCCCCCACCCCCACCCCCTTTCTTCCTTGTTTGAACCAAGTAGTACTAGATTCGAGTGCATGAACTAGTTTTACCTCTTAAACGTAAAAAAATTAGGTGGTTTTCGAACAGCCGATCGATCCTATCTACGAGGGGGCCTGATAAATAGTAAAAGGTACAAATGCAGCAACGTCAGGAGCTCAGGAAGTAGAGCAAGGCCGATTTCGAAGGAAGTTATACCTGATGGTCGCCGGGATGTCGCTAGGTGGGCGACGGGAGGCCGGATCTGCCCACACTACGGCAGCGAGGAAGAAGGGGTCGGAGGCCCTCCCTCGCCAGCGATGCTTGGGAGAGAACGGCAAGACAGGCTGATCGAGACGCGCCCAACAGTGGGTAAGAGCCGTCGCCGAGGATGACCGCGTGAACGTTGCACCTCCTCACCTTCCCCGACGGAGAGGATCCGGCTGGATCTGTGACCAGCGGTGAGCAGAGAGAGAGAGAGAGAGAGAGAGAGAGAGAGAGAGAGAGTGGCCACCGCTGTCGTGTTTAGATCTGGAGAGGCTGAGACAGTGTGAAGAGAGCAACACTAGCAAGCAAGCGCGGAGGCTCCTGCCTATATAGTGGAGTAGTACTAGTTTTCTTTTGTCTACCGGAGCCGGCTTGACCTCGTCAATGACTGTCGAGAAGTCTTCATGCATGTGACCCAGAGGCGCAGTTGTCGTCATTTTGATCTGAAGGCCGGATTATAACATATAACACGAAAAAAATGCCACATGACAAGAAATCATAACCTCACTGCCCAAAGGAGACAACATGAATCCCGACGGACAAACTAGACGAGGAACAAAGCTCAAATTAAAGATAAACTCATAGAAAAGGGGTCCATCAATAGATGTCCTAATTAACATAGCCGGCTTGACCTAGATGGCAGCCGAGTAGTCACCGTTCGTGCATGTGCCCCCAATGACTAGCCCAACTTAGTTGTCGTTGTTTACCCCTCGCAGTGATCCGAAGCACATGACACCTAATTTTGTGAGATGACAAGAAACCTTTTTTTAGATTTCTCACCACAACTACAGCCATGTACAACACAGCCTGCATGATATGTAGACGATAGCCAATCCAGGCATGTCTGCTGGAGTGTGGTCACATGCATGGACAAACTGATCTTCCGTGTCTTGCAGGGATCGTCCAGGCATCAATGTAGTACAACACTTCTCTAGTACTATCGCTCGTATCCCTCTTCTATTAAGTCACCCGACTTGCAGGGCCGGGGAGTGTGCCTATGGTCGGTTCTCAATTGTCGTCCCACATGTGTGTGCGAACGCAATATGACGCGCGTTCCATTCGGAGAGCAGCGTGCCAGACCGACCGACCGTCTGGGGTGCGACGCGAACGCGACGGGCATGCTGTATACTTCGCACATGTGTACCGCCGTTTTCTAGACGCTTTGCTCCATGGCGCGGGCGTAATCCATGGATACAAAATTAGTATATTGTATACTATTTAAAAGTTGAGGGCGGGGCTTTTCCTGCGCGGTAGGCGGCGTGGCAGTTCCGCCTAGTCGGTTCGACAGAGACGTGAGAAGACGAGGGAGTAGGCTGCTGCAAATGTAGGTCTGTGTGATTTGACAACAAGTTACTGATGGACAGGTGGGGCTCCGTGATTTGACTTGCCATTATCATTTTAACTGCAGCGCTACGACCGGCGTGAGTCTCCCGATTCCTGGCCACCTCCATACAGGTGCCTCTCCCAATGCTCCACCATGTAGTAGAGGCTGGCTCTTGCATGAGAGCCTACTTCTCCACTTTTTCCTTGCCTCTCTTTCCTCCACATATGCAAAAATGCCATGTAAAGCGCACTATTGTACTTACTTGCTCCTACAGGTGCTTAAGCTTGCCACATAGGCATAAAGTCTGATTTGGCAAGTTAATCAAGAAGAGAGAGACTAGTTTGGTGACCCAAGGAAGAAACGGTGCTAAGCGCGTGTACCTAGGTGAAAAGACAATTTTGACTCTATAGCTAATTAAATGAAGCAAACTTAGCAACACCATTTCATTGGAAGAGGTCACTCCTTGGCAAATGCACTAAATACTAGTACTCCCTGTGTCCCATAATATAAGAACGTTTTTGGCACTACACTAGTGTCAAAAACGTTCTTATATTATGGGACAGAGGGAGTACGAAGAAAGAGATAGAGAGAAGTAAAAAAAATAAATACACTTATAGCCAACCTTATAGCCAAAACCTTGTTGTAGTATGAGTGTATAAGTGATGACTATGTATGACATGCCAACATCATATAGCCTAACGCACCGTGTTAAATCTCCAAGGGCGCGACCGCGCGAGCAACACGACGGTCGTGGTAGGCACAACCATGATACGGGCTGCTGGCAGCCCTTGGATCTGAGATCAAATGGTCGCATGCTAAGTTGCTGAAAATTTGCAGAATAACCCTCCAGGATAGGATATTCACCCATAGGTCTAGAATCACGCCATGCAACCGTTCAATCTCAGATCCAAGGGCTCTCGGAAGCCCATATCATGGGAGAATGGAAAGCCACTACCCTGCCATTTGCACGCTGGCAGTTCGCTCCTACTCGTCCCCTCACGTCCTTTAATACTACGGCGGTTCACTCCTAGTCGTCCCGTCCATTCACATTATGGCAGTTCCACTAATCCTAACCCTCCTCCCAAATCCATGGCATCCCAAATCTCCCCGATCGGCGGTGAGTACAAGGTTAGAACCATCACGGGCGATGAGTTCAACGTCATCTACACCCGTTCTTTCGCGACAGTGAAAGGATGCCTTTCTCGCTTCAGACGCATGTTCGAAGACTCAGATGATGAGTGGGTCACTGGTCTAGATGTTGAGTACACCACAGTCCTGGGACGAGAGAAGGATCTAAAGGACGAAGAAAGGAAGAAGCCCGCCGTGATCCAGGTTTGCGTGCATGACTTATGCTTGGTCTACCACATATGCCATGCCGACGTTGAGTGCTAGGATTTTAAGGACTTCCTCGAGAGCAACCTATAGTCAAATTCGTTACTGTAGACTTCGGTAACAACAAAGAAGTCCTATGTCGGATAGGCCTTGTTGTAGGCAACACCTTCGACCTCCAGAAGAATCGGCTGGCGTCCTCTCATCATCCTTCGTACGGTAAGGTGGAGAAACCTCCATACACGTTTCATCGTCATGCATGGCAGCGGAATGTACTAGATATAGACCACATCCACTACGCTGCAATGGATGGCTACCTTTGCTTCAATATCTACAAGGGTTGGATGAAGAGCAACAGCCAAGTGTGCGGTTCAAGCAAAGAAGTATCGGCCAAGAGGAAGAGGGACAAGGACGAAGTCGAGGACGTGGATGAGGACTCCGAGTAAGGTGGCAGTGTCGTTGCTCATGGTGGTTCTAATGCAGTGTCTACTGGAATAGTTGCAAAGTTTAATTTCAGGTGTGCTTAATTTAATTTGAGGGGTGTGTTGTGCTGAGCCCCCAGCAGAACTATGTTATATTTCTTCTCGTTACTTTAACTCTTCAGTACGTACATACTAGTATTTCTTACATTTCATCTTTTAGTTGGTATAGTACTACCACTCGTTTCTTCACATTATATACATACAATATATATGGCCAACATCATATAGCCAGCAGTTTAGTTGTCAAAGAATTTCAGGGTGCTTAGTTTTGTCAAAGAATTTCAGGATGCTTAGTTTTATTTGAGGGGTGGGTTGTGCTGGACACCATTATTGTGACTAGCCTTTTTAATAGTACTATATGCATAATTTGGCGACAAGCGCTCTCTATATGTACCACCTTTTTTTAATTTCAAGTTTTGCTCCATGGCGCAATCCATCGATACTACTGTTGTACAAAAGTTTACATTTTTTAAAAGGCTAGAGGGCGGGGCAGTCTAGCTTGGTCGGTTTCACGAGAGGCGAGGTCCTTTGTGATTTGACGGCTCATTACTGCTGGAAGGTGGGGCCATGTGATTTGACTGCTCGTATAAATGCGTCGACGACCTGATCGAGGAGGAGCAATGAACCGTGCGGTATACTCAAGTTTTCCACTGGAGTAGTAATGCGACGGAGGAACATGAAACACGGCAGCCCAGTGCCATATGGCAATAAAAATGATCTAATTTGCTAGTCATCTCATTGTTAGCATTGTTCTATCCATTCCCTAAAAAAAACATTGTTCTATTCATGCCTCGCAGAGAACGTGACACGTGCGGCAAAACACCCGTAGCAAAAGATGAAACATAGGAGCAAATGAAGAAGGAAGATTATCACCCCAAATGATCTAATTCGCCGCGGAGTCGTAACCGCTTCTTCATCGCCTCCACGACCTCCATCTCCTTGCGTGTCTCCTCCGCCATCTTCTTCATTCCGTCCATGACGCGGGATTTCTTGACGCGAGCCTTCATCATCTGTTCCACGGCCGCATTACGTACCTTGACAGCAGCCAGGTGCTTGATGCGGAGCTTCGCCAACTCCTCCTTCTGTTCCATGATGAGGGCCTGCAGCATCTTCATCGAGGAACTACTATTCTCATGCAGCTTCTTCCAGCCGGCGTTCTTCTCCTTCAACAGGTGGATCTCGTGGCAGAGCTTCGCCTTGTCCTCCTGAAGTCGTAGGATTTCGCCGGTCGCCTTCTTCTCCGAGGCAATGCTCTTCTTCAGCAGCATCACCAAGCCGGCGGTCAACTCCCCCTGCTGATTGAGCTCAGCGGGCATGTCGTCGAGGCTCTCCTTCAGCAACTCCATCAAGCCTTGGATGAACTCCTTCTGCTTATTGAGGTGCTTATTGAGCTGATCGGGCATGCCGTCAAGGGATAACGACTCCAGCTCCGCCGGCTCGGCATGTTCGCCTTCGCGGCTAGGGCGCTCCTGGGAGCCATTGCCTGCCCGTGAGAGATCTTTCGAGGTCTCTATGTGGCGGCGAGCCCTCTTTTTTTTCCGCAGCCTTGGTTGCCGCTCCCTTGTTACGAGTAGTTCTCGACCTAGAGCTCTGCTCACTGGCCATGGCAATGATGGACGAAGAAGAAACACTTATGAGGAGGAAAGGTAGAGTAATTTTCGGTTAGGTAGTTCCCCTTTTTATAACCTAAGTACTAGCACTAGTACTAATACCTGCATAGTGGGAACACGTTCAGGTTTGGTACGTACTAGTAGGTGTGAGCAGGCTTTCGAATATGATGGGAACAAGGTAAAGATTAATTGATGGTTTTGGTTTCGAGGCCCGAAACGGCTCCCAATGATTTTAGCGGAACATAAATTTCAAGTACTACACTGCTCAAATGCGTAAATATTATGTTACTGTCAAAAATTGGCACAAAATACGAAGGAGACCAATGGAAGTACTACTAGCAATCCACGATTTAACTACTCGCATGCGCACAGTGGAGTAATAATGTCTTTCTTCCGCCCTCACGTCCACTCAATTTGCATGCGCTGTATTAATTGACCATCAATGAAGTGAACGACTTTACACGCGTCAAATTATCACATGGGGTGGATCTTGGTACAAAATTGCGTCCGCCCGTGTACCCGCGTGTGCGTGCGAGGGAATGAGTGTGTGCATGGCGTGCGTGCACATCTTCGTTTCGTGCATGTACCGCCAGTATGGCTCAGGGAGGACGAGTACATTCTTCTGGAACCAGCAGCACGTCACTGTGATCAATCCATGCAAGGAGGTCGCGACAACGCCTCCACATGTGCCACGTGGCTTCATGAACTGTAAGAGAGACACTGTGTAGCGTGCCATTGGTATTCTAATTTACGTGTTTTGCACATACTCGAAGTACTAGTAAGGTACACGTGCATTGCACGCATTAGATTTTGCAACCAAATTATGAATAATTACCACACTACAACATGTAAGCTCTGAGTCATATATGCCTGATGTAGCCCTTCGTTTAATTCTTATAGTTCATCTCATTCAAAATCAATTAGTTTTTATAAAAAGGCTAAGAACGCGGGAATAGGAAAAACATGGGATTATAGTGGAATATCGTCTTAAATCCTACAGGATTGTACGAGTGTTTAGTTGTGCATAGAAAAAACGCAGAATTCTTTCAAAGAGGTTTGAGTGGATGGGATGTTTCCTATGAAATCTAGTGCAAACGAATCATACGGAAAAATTCCTATGGTTTACAATCCTACGAATCAAACAACCAAGATAGGAAAAATTCCTAATGATTAGAATCCTCAAAAATTCCTTTGAGAATCCTTTGAATCAAAGAAGCCCTTAATCTATTTTACGATTCATGGAATTGTGCGTTGTAAAGCATAAAGTAAAAACAAATAATGGCAATTCAACTAGAAAAGAAGTTTGGGCAGTTATGATATGGAAGATTCTAGAACAAAAGAGAACCACTGTTGTTTTGAGGTTTGTGCATTATGCTTAAGTTCAACCATGGAGTCTGCTATATTGTACATGTGGCAAAATCTGGTGGGGGGCTAGAAGATGGTGCGAGGGGCCGAGTGGAGGGAGACTATGAAGGAATGCACAAGTGCGAGATTGATATTTAGAGAGGGGGGGCGAACACGTGCGCTGTTGCACGCAGTGGCGGAGCCATGAAAAATAAATGAGCTAGGGGGCCAAGCATAATCCTTTACGAGGAGGGTCAATTCATGAACTTAAACCATTTTTAGCCACAATTGTCTAATGATCACATTCATATTAGCCTCGATATATAGTGATGTTAGGGGGGGGTGCAGGGCCCTTACTGCCCCCTGTCTTCGCCATTGTGCACGCGTCTGAGAGATGAAGCGGAAGGCATGGATGATGAGAGGGGGACGTTGGATATATAATTAATGTGGGTGTATTAGCTATATATGTTAATCCTATATAGAGAGGTATAGATTGATCGGTGTGGACGTGGGAAAGAGGGTGAGACCTCACTAGATATATCGATTGATCGGTTTGTGTGGAAAACTACGAAAGACCTAGCTATATACACACATACATAGAGGAACATCGATCGTTGCGCATGCACGCGTGAGAGATAAAGAATGCCCGATATGATGGAGAGGGGGATGTGTGTGGGTTTGAGCCTTCATGGGAGACCGACCTGAAGAAAAAGATTGCATGTGTGCGATGGATAATGCCGACTAGTAGTGTGTATGCATGCATGCACGAGAGAAAGTTAGTGGTACAATTATAAAGAGAAGACTACCGTGTGGGTGTAAAGGAATAGGTGAGGTCATAATCAATGTAAAGTTGAATTCAAATATTTGAATAAGAGATCCTGATGTTTGAAACCCATGCATGCATGAATATAACGTAGATCTGCGCGGTGTGGTTTGGAAACGAGCATGTTGTAATGTATACACATTGAACAAGGTCAGACTGATTTGAATTTGAGATACCGATGGCAGACATCATTTGGCCACGTCGCATCCGTGCATGGAAACACTATTCTAATTGGAGATGATGGGTGGCTTTTGCATCACATATCTATATCTATACCCCTATATATATAATATTTTATATTTTTTTATATTGTGTGCGGGTAACTTTAACTTTGAAAGATGATCGTTGAATGAGGCGAATCCGATGGTCCAAAGATGGCAAATTTGAGCATTACTGGCCGTTGGATATTATCTAGATTCCACCAGATTTTGCCACATGTATAATCTAGAAGACTCCATGGTTGAACTTAAGCATAATGCACAAACATCAAAACACAAGCACTTCTTATTTTTTCTAGAATCTTCCGTATCAGAATTGCCCAAATGTTTTTCTACATGATTTGCCATTATTTGTTTTTACTTTATGTCTTACAACGCACAATTCCATGAATCTTAAAATAGATTAGCTTTCTTATAAAAACTAGATGATTTTGAATGAAATGAACTATAAGAATTGAACGAACATCTACATCATGCATATATGACTCAAAGCTTGCATGCTATAATGTGGTATTTATTCATAATTTGGTTGCCAAATCTCATGCGTGCAATGCACGTGTACCTTACTCTAGTCTAAATGGTGTTTGTGTGTGTGTTGTGCGTGTTGAGGTGCAAATTGTCTTTTTTTGGGTACACGTTAAGCTTGTTCTTCCGAAATTTCAAGCCGCGCCTTGTTATGCCGAAAATTCAAGCTAGCATCTCTGTCTATCGTGCTGCGAAACTCCCGCCTCTTCAACCAGCGCCTTATTAGCCCGAAATATTTAAGATATATCTTTGTCTCGTTGTGCTCCGACAACTCCCTCCATCTCAACCCGCGTGTTGCTATTCCGAAATTACAACACGCACGAAAACTCCCACCTCCTATGAAATCCTGACACGCGAAATGCCCTTGGTACCCCTAAACCGAAAGAACCGCCTCAAATCGGTGGGGGTACTTTCGTAACTTACCCCACGTTTCGGACAAGCGCGTCTCTAAGCCATGGTTCCCCACTGCCATCCCATCCGCCCACCCATTCGTACACCGAGGCCGCGAAAACCCGCGACGAAACCCCACACCCTGCTCCGTCCGCCACCCAGCCGGAGCCTCTTCCCCGACGACGTCGTCCACAGCAACACCTCGACGTCCCTCATCCACCATACCGGATGAGGATCCGTCGTCGATCTCATCGTCCCGCCGGTTCAGCCACCCGTCCTCCACCTCCAAGGAGCTGCCCCGACGTTCCCCTTGTTTTTCGCACCACCTCCATTCCTACACCGCCGTCTTCACCTGCACCACCGGAAGAGCATCATCATCACCGTTTCCTTGGATGAAGCTGCGGTATAATCGGCGCCACCAAAGAGGTTGTACACTAATCGCCGCATTTTCTTCTTGATTCGATCTCACGGTGCTGCCGGCGCTCGGTCCCGAGCCGACACGGCGCGACTCCATCCACGGCGGCGTCGCCGGCCACTTCCTCCATGGCGCCGCTCCCTCGGCGGCGATGTCCACATTAGTAGGAGCTGCTATTGCTTTAGCTCTCGCTCGCACTGCTGCTCTGCTCTTGCTCTCGGTCCCCTGCCTGGTATGCTCTTGCTATTGCTCTTGCTCGCGCTGCTGCTCTCGCTCTTGCTCTTGCTTGCGATGCTGCTCCGATTTAGCTACACTTCAGTCGACTGAATCGACTTTTGGGTCAGTCAATTTTTAGGGGGTGGGGAAGGGCTCGCTGGGGTGAAGGAAGAACCAGCCGCAGCGGGGTGGGGGGTTCGCCGGATAGGTACCCCACTATCTATCTTAGAGTTCAGGATGGGGTCGGTGGTCGCCGGCGGTGGCGGGGCA